>NC_092165.1:8647468-8760963 GCF_045791955.1 Oncorhynchus clarkii lewisi
TCCTTCTCTCTCTCCTCTCTCCTCTCTCTCCTCTCTCTCCTCTCTCCTCTCTCTCCTTCTCTCTCTCCTTCTCTCTCTCCTCTCTCCTCTCTCTCCTTCTCTCTCCTCTCTCCTCTCTCTCCTTCTCTCTCCTCTCTCCTCTCTCTCCTTCTCTCTCCTTCTCTCTCTCCCTCTCTCTCCTTCTCTCTCTCCTTCTCTCTCTCCTCTCTCCTCTCTCTCCTTCTCTCTCCTCTCTCCTCTCTCTCCTTCTCTCTCCTCTCTCCTCTCTCTCCTTCTCTCTCTCTCCTTCTCTCTCTCCTTCTCTCTCTCCTCTCTCCTCTCTCTCCTTCTCTCTCCTCTCTCCTCTCTCTCCTTCTCTCTCTCTCCTTCTCTCTCTCCTTCTCTCTCTCCTCTCTCCTCTCTCTCCTTCTCTCTCCTCTCTCCTCTCTCTCCTTCTCTCTCTCTCCTTCTCTCTCTCCTTCTCTCTCTCCTCTCTCCTCTCTCTCCTTCTCTCTCCTCTCTCCTCTCTCTCCTTCTCTCTCCTCTCTCCTCTCTCTCCTTCTCTCTCCTTCTCTCTCCTCTCTCTCTCTCCTTCTCTCTCTCTCCTTCTCTCTCTCTCCTTCTCTCTCTCCTTCTCTCTCTCCTCTCACCTCTCTCTCCTTCTCTCTCCTCTCTCCTCTCTCTCCTTCTCTCTCCTCTCTCCTCTCTCTCCTTCTCTCTCCTTCTCTCTCTCTCCTTCTCTCTCTCTCCTTCTCTCTCTCCTTCTCTCTCTCTCCTTCTCTCTCTCCTTCTCTCTCCAAAGAGACCACATCTGTTTCTTCTGTTTTCTTTCTTTTTTTCTTTTTACTTTCTTTCTTTCTCTCTCTCTCTCTCTCTCTCTCTCTCTCTCTCTCTCTCTCTCTCTCTCTCTCTCTCTCTCTCTCTCTCTCTCTCTTACTGAGTCAGCAGAAGGCTGAGGGAAAGAGGAGGATGAAAGCAGATGGGGAGGAGGGGTACCTACAGAGCCCCTGCTCACAGTAGACCCTCCTCACTCTCTCTCTCTCTGCCAAAATGCCTCTCTCCTCCCTTCTTCCCTCCTACCTTTTATTTGGGTTAGGGGGGCTGACTCTTTTGTGACAGGAAACTGTATGAGAGAGAGTCCCTGGCTGGCTTGCCCTGTCTGAAATGGATCTCGCATCTGAGTGAGAGGAAGTCATCTGATACAAAGACAACAGGGTTGTGGTCATTAGGCAGCGAACAGACAAAAACATACTGAAACAGGGAAGGACTACCAGGACTTGTCCAATAAGAAACTTTGCAAACGTTTTCCGAAGGCCTGTGATATTGGACATGATGAGGTTTTAAAGGCCCAGTGCAGTCAAAATTAAGTTTTCCCTGTGTTGTTTTATATCATATTGTACAACAGCTGATGAAACTAACACTGTAAATGTATTAAGACATTTTATTTCTTGATAGTTTCTGGGTGAAAATACAATCTACACAGGCTTTTCTAATCAGCAGGTTTGCATGGGCAAACCTCTCCACCAATAACAGCCCGTTGTCAGTTTTCCCCTCCCCACTCGGACTAAATTCTTGCTTGAGAATGATTTTTGTTGCTAAAAAGCCCATTTTGCCCATTTGAATTGAAATGTATTGCAGAAAGGTCCTTGATATTGATATAAAAACGTCTGTGTTGGGTCTTTAACTATAACTATGATATACTGTAAGGTCATGTACTCATATACCTAAGGTCATAGACACAGAAACACCACATTGAACTGATGACGGGACATAATTGTTATCTTCAGTGCTTCTGTTATTGCCAGCCATTTCTCTCTTTCTCTTTCTCTCTCTCATCTCTCTCTCTCATATTAATCCTGAGTAGGTAGATAGGCATGTTCTGTGTTGAGGACATGTGACCTTTATGGTTCTGACCTTTATGGTTCTTGGTCACGCCGTGCTGCCAAGTCGCTCTGTAACATTCCACATAATTAAATAGTGATCAGTGACTCATTGGGGATAATGGGGGCGGAAGACGCCACGTGTCAGTCTCTCAGTCTACTGGACTGTACTGTCATAATGTGTGTGTGCGTGTGTGCGTCTGCGTGTGTGTGTGTTGACTTAATCATAGGTGTGCATGGAAATGTACAGTAGGTGTGAAGGTAGGTTCACATGCATGCCAGTAACCTGGACACCTTCAATCATCTACAATACAGTACGATTCAATGCAATACATTACAATACAATTCAATATAATACAACACATTGCAATACAATACAATACATTACATTACAATACAATACATTACAATACAATACAATACATTGCAATACAATACAATACAATTCAATACAATACATTACAATACATTACATTACAATACAATACAATACAATACAATTCAATACAATACATTACAATACAATACAATACAATTCAATACAATACAATACAATACAATACAATTCAATACAATACATTACAATACATTACATTACAATACAATACAATACAATTCAATACAATACATTACAATACAATACAATACATTGCAATACAATACAATACAATTCAATACAATACATTACAATACATTACAATACATTACAATACAATACAATTCAATACAATATAATACATTACAATACAATACAATACAATTCAATACAATACAATACAATACAATACAATTCAATACAATACAATACAATACAATTCAATACAATACATTACAATACAATTCAATACAATACATTACAATACATTACATTACAATACAATACAATACAATTCAATACAATACATTACAATACATTACAATACATTACAATACATTACAATACATTACATTACAATACAATACAATACAATTCAATACAATACATTACATTACAATACAATACAATACAATTCAATACAATACATTACAATACATTACAATACATTACAATACAATACAATTCAATACAATATAATACATTACAATACAATACAATACAATTCAATACAATATAATACATTACAATACAATACAATACAATACAATACAATACAATGCAATACATTACAATACAATACAATACAATACAATACAATACAATACATTACAATACATTACAATACATTACAATACATTACAATACAATACAATTCAATACAATATAATACATTACAATACAATACAATACAATTCAATACAATATAATACATTACAATACAATACAATACAATACAATACAATACAATACAATACATTACAATACAATACAATACAATTCAATACATTACAATACAATACAATACAATACATTACAATACAATACAATTCAATACATTGCAATACAATACAACCAATAAAAAACATTGCAATACAATACAATACCGTACATGTGTATGTGTGTGTTCACATGTGTGTCCATGTCCGGGTGTGTCAGCATGCTTGTTGTGTATGTGTGTCCATGTCCGGGTGTGTCAGCATGCTTGTTGTGTATGTGGTACATGTCTGCTTTAGTGTGTGTTTGCTCATGTCCATGTGTGGTGTGTGTCTGTCTCACAGTATGTGTGTAGGCTCACGTAGTCTATGTTATGCACACTTCACACCTATGTAGGTGTACCCCTCCTATACCCACATCTCAATGAGAAGGTAGTCACACCATATCAGGTGTTGAAGCCTTCAGGTCGTCGGTCCGGGCTCAGTTCCCTCTGTCACTAAATCATTTTCAACTGACGCAAAGTAGCTGATGCCCCTCGTAAAAAAATAGATTTTAACAAGTCATGAACACACACTGTGCCTGGAGTGGACTATGGAGCTGTGTGGCCATGAGATGGGGAGAGGGAGAGAGAGAGAGGGAGAGAGAGAGAGGGAGAGGGAGGAGAGAGAGAGATGGGGAGAGAGAGAGAGATGGGGAGAGGGAGAGAGAGAGAGGGAGAGGGAGAGAGAGAGAGAGATGGGGAGAGAGAGGGAGAGATGGGGAGAGAGAGAGGGAGAGAGAGAGAGGGAGAGAGAGAGATGGGGAGAGAGAGAGATGGGGAGAGAGAGCGAGAGAGAGAGAGGGAGAGAGAGAGAGAGAGAGAGAGAGAGAGAGAGAGAGAGAGAGAGGGAGAGAGAGAGAGAGAGAGAGAGAGAGAGAGAGAGAGAGAGAGAGAGAGAGAGAGAGAGAGAGATGGGGAGAGAGAGAGATGGGGAGAGAGAGAGAGGGGTAGAGAGAGAGAGATGGAGAGAGAGAGAGAGAGGGAGAGAGAGAGAGAGAGAGAGAGAGAGAGAGAGAGAGAGAGAGAGAGAGAGAGAGAGAGAGAGAGAGAGAGAGATGGATTCTGGTTGTATTGTATTGTAATGTATTGTATTGTAATGTATTGTATTGTATTGTAATGTATTGTAATGTATTGTAATGTATTATATTGTATTGAATTGTATTGTATTGTATTGTAATGTAATGTATTGTAATGTATTGTATTGTATTGTATTGTAATGTATTGTATTGTATTGTAATGTATTGTATTGTAATGGATTGTATTGTATTGTATTGTAATGTATTGTAATGTATTGTATTGTATTGTATTGTATTGTAATGTATTGTATTGTATTGTATTGTATTATAATGTATTGTATTGTATTGTATTGTATTGTATTGCATTGTATTGTAATGTATTGTATTGTATTGTAATGTATTGTATTGTAATGTATTGTATTGTATTGTATTGTAATGTATTGTAATGTATTGTATTGTATTGTATTGTAATGTATTGTATTGTATTGTATTGTATTGTATTGTGTTGTATTGTAATGTATTGTAATGTATTGTATTGTATTGTATTGTATTGTAATGTATTGTATTGTATTGTATTGTATTATAATGTATTGTATTGTATTGAGAGAGAGAGAGAAGAATAGCATGTTGTTTCTATAAAGGCAGTTCTTTGAGTTGTGAAATACGACAGGACAACCAGGGGCGCAACTTTCACTCACCATTTTTTGAAATTGCATTTTTGTTCCCCCCCCCTGATTTTATCATTGAAATGTGATACAAAACGAGGCAACGGTGTGCTTTAGGACCATGTGGACGCCTCCGAGCAGTCGGGTAGGCTGTTTGGAGTGTTTATCCGTCTAGATAAAAAAAAAAGTTATGTCCCCCCACTTCTAAAACCAAAGCTGCGCCCCTGAGTACAGAAGCACAAAACAAGTGAGGAACAGAAAGCGAGCGAGGCTGGGCCGACTTGACTCTGCCATTCCTAGAAAGTCAGGCAGGCATGGGTGTTGTTTGTGTTGTGGAGGGGATGGGGGGCTGTGGGGATTCCTCTGTGGCGCTGGAGGGTATGGTGGGAGGGCCCCCTGACTTCTACTGGAGGACGCTGGAGGTTAGGGTGGAAGGGCCTCCCGACTGCTACTGGAGGACGTGGCTGGTGTGTCGGGCACAGCAGAGTAGAGCAGATTGAAAATGAGGTCAGCTCTGCACGTAACACACACTCACACACACACATACGGTGGAATGTTGAGTTGTGTAACAGAGGCGGGTAGGGGGAAAGGGGAGGGTGACACACTCAGCTTGCAGGCAGTAGAAATAGTCCTAGTAGTACTAGGAGAATGTACTGCAAGCTAGCAAAGCCACGTCACCACTTCATGTAAGAATGGAGTTGTTTTGGTTTGGGAAAGTAGATGGCTAGCTACAGCTAGGGAGAGAAGAGACTGGAGTTGTTTTGGTCTGGGAAAGTGGATGGCTAGCTACAGCTAGAGAGAGAAGAGACTGGAGTTGTTTTGGTTTGGGAAAGTGGATGGCTAGCTACAGCTAGGGAGAGAAGAGACTGGAGTTGTTTTGGTCTGGGAAAGTAGATGGCTAGCTACAGCTAGAGAGAGAAGAGACTGGAGTTGTTTTGGTTTGGGAAAGTGGATGGCTAGCTACAGCTAGAGAGAGAAGAGACTGGAGTTGTTTTGGTTTGGGAAAGTGGATGGCTAGCTACAGCTAGAGAGAGAAGAGACTGGAGTTGTTTTGGTTTGGGAAAGTGGATGGCTAGCTACAGCTAGGGAGAGAAGAGACTGGAGTTGTTTTGGTTTGGGAAAGTGGATGGCTAGCTACAGCTAGAGAGAGAAGAGACTGGAGTTGTTTTGGTCTGGGAAAGTAGATGGCTAGCTACAGCTAGAGAGAGAAGAGACTGGAGTTGTTTTGGTCTGGGAAAGTAGATAGCTAGCTACAGCTAGAGAGAGAAGAGACTGGAGTTGATTTGGTTTGGGAAAGTGGATGGCTAGCTACAGCTAGAGAGAGAAGAGACTGGAGTTGATTTGGTTTGGGAAAGTGGATGGCTAGCTACAGCTAGAGAGAGAAGAGACTGGAGTTGATTTGGTTTGGGAAAGTGGATGGCTAGCTACAGCTAGAGAGAGAAGAGACTGGAGTTGATTTGGTTTGGGAAAGTGGATGGCTAGCTACACCTAGAGAGGTTTGTTTGAAGAGTTCATTTGATGCATGGTGTTGTGCACACACAACACACACAACACACACAACTGAATTTGAATTCCCTTTCAGATAGTCTCTCTGTTTCCATGTACACAAGGTTTGATTCTGGGTGTTGAGATTCAGAGATTCAGAGGAAAGAAAGTAAAACAGTCTGCATTCTCTCTCTACCCCTCTCTTTCTCTCTCTCTACCCCCTCTATTTCTACCCCCTCTTTCTCTCTCTCTACCCCCTCTCTTTCTACCCCCTCTCTCTCTCTCTCTCTCTACCCCTCTCTTTCTCTCTCTCTCTGTCTCTACCCCTCGCTCTCTACCCCATCTCTCTCTCTCTACCCCCTCTTTCTCTCTCTCTACCCCCTCTTTCTCTCTATCTACCCCCTCTCTCTCTACCCCCTCTTTCTTTCTCTCTCTCTACCCCCTCTCTCTCTACCCCTCTTTCTCTCTCTCTACCCCCTCTCTCTACCCCTCTCTCTCTACCCCCTCTTTCTCTCTCTCTACCCCTCTCTTTCTACCCCCTCTCTCTCTCTCTCTCTCTCTACCCCCTCTTTCTCTCTCTCTACCCCCTCTCTTTCTCTCTCACTCTCTCTACCCCCTCTTTCTCTCTCTCTCTCTCTACCCCCTCTTTCTCTCTCTCTATCTTTCTCTCTCTAGCCCCTCTCTTTCTACCCTCTCTATCTCTCTCTCTCTCTACCCCTCTCTTGCTCTCTCTCTCTGCCTCTACGTGACATCGTAGGAGATTGTGTACCCATTGTGCAACCCACACAATACTAGTCCGATGATATAATATACATGGAACCCCCACCACCTCTTTCTCAGAAACCCATTCTTATACTGACACTGAGGAGAGGAGAGAATTGGTGGTTTGTGCCAGTGGGTTATGTGTTATTGTGTGTTAATCATTGACATCGGTACAGTGTGTATGCAGACCTGTAGGCCCATTTCACCGTGTCCCTAGGTGGGACTAGTGTCCCCACTAGTGTCCCCACTAGTCTGTCTGTCTGTCCGACTCCAACCTTAGCTGTCATGCAACTCAGGACAGAAGGGACATTTCGAGCGTTTCCTTGCACTTCTTGTATAATGACATTACAGACTGTTGTTACACTTCTTTTATAATGACATTACAGACTGTTGTTACACTTCTTGTATAATGACATTACAGACTGTTGTTACAGCTTTGGAAAACGTGCATATTTAGTTTGGGCGCTCCTGACTTTGAAATGATACAGAGATGCACACCAAACCATTCTTTAACTTTTAGATGTGTGTTTTGTTAGATACTACTGCAGCGTTGGAGCTAGGAACACAAGCATTTCACTACAGACAAGCATTTCGCTAAGCTTACAACAACAACCGCTAACTATGTGAACATGCGACCAATAGCATTTGATTTGATTTGAACCACATCACTTCATCGAACACAACTGGTGGTCGATCTCCAAACTGACATTTGACTTCTCACACTCCATTATTCTCACTTGTTTCCTATTCTCTATTCTCACTCGTTTCCTATTCTCTATTCTCACTCGTTTCCTATTCTCTATTCTCACTCGTTTCCTATTCTCTATTCTCACTCGTTTCCTATTCTCTATTCTCACTCGTTTCCTATACTATATTCTCACTCGTTTCCTATTCTTTACTCTCACTCGTTTCCTATTCTCTATTCTCACTCGTTTCCTATTCTCTATTCTCACTCGTTCTTCTTTTTTGGCGCTTTGTACACTACGTCTGCTTTGTACGCGACAGAGGTACACTACATGACCAACAAGTATGTGGACACTTGCTCGTCGAACATCTCATCCACTTATTTGAAGGGGTGTCCACGTACCTTTGTATATACAGCGCATGTTGAATCAAAGGTGTTTTTAATCTGACGTGCTTTACAGTCACCCCCGGGCTAGTTTCAGTCACCCCAGGGCTAGTTTCAGTCACCCCCGGGCTAGTTTCAGTCACCCCAGGGCTAGTTTCAGTCACCCCCGGGCTAGTTTCAGTCACCCCAGGGCTAGTTTCAGTCACCCCGGGGCTAGTTTCAGTCACCCTGGGGCTAGTTTCAGTCACCCCGGGGCTAGTTTCAGTCACCCCGGGGCTAGTTTCAGTCACCCCGGGGCTAGTTTCAGTCACCCCAGGGCTAGTTTCAGTCACCCCAGGGCTAGTTTCAGTCACCCCGGGGCTAGTTTCAGTCACCCCGGGGCTAGTTTCAGTCACTCCGGGGCTAGTTTCAGTCACCCCCGGGCTAGTTTCCTAGTTTCAGTCACCCCGGGGCTAGTTTCAGTCACCCCGGGGCTAGTTTCAGTCACTCCTGGGCTAGTTTCAGTCACCCCCGGGCTAGTTTCGGTCACCCCCGGGCTAGTTTCGGTCACCCCGGGGCTAGTTTCAGTCACCCCCGGGCTAGTTTCAGTCACCCCAGGGCTAGTTTCAGTCACCCCAGGGCTAGTTTCAGTCACCCCAGGGCTAGTTTCAGTCACCCCAGGGCTAGTTTCAGTTTTGGAAAGAGACAAACGAAACCAATCGCAACAAGGCATTCCAATAGACATGGAAATTCCAGTTAGACATGAAAATACTACCAACGACTGAACAACAACAAACCTGTTGTTTTCTATGGCAACAGAGACAAATCAAAACGTGTGTGGAGACTTAGGCATTTCCTGCTGAAGTAGGCTAATTCAGCTAGCCACGTTGACCGTGTCACTCACTCCTTGGCGTACACTGTGTTGTTTTGCTAAGTTGCTGTGTTGACGCAGGTTTCAGTCGCTTGCGTGCTAAAGACGGAGCCTCGTGACTCATAGCCCTTGTTTCTGTGGCCAGGTCTGTGTGTGTGTGTGTGTTGATGGGGCCTATTGTGTCTCTGTCTCGCCTCGCACAGTTGTCACTAAACACTCCACACACACACACACACACACACACACACACACACACACACACACGCATACATTCTCACAGTGGGTGTGTCGTCCTCGCTGACAGAAAACAAATAAAGCCTGACTGTCTGTTCCAGAGAACTGACATTTCATATCTGAAAGGAAATCATCTCCCTCTGTCTGCCTGTCTTTTATCTCTCTCCTTCTCCATTTCGCTTTCTTTTTCTTTCTCTCTCTCTCCTTTAGACCCCCCTCTCTATCGCTCTCGCCTGTCTTTCTCTCTCTCTCTCGCTCTCCCTCTCTATCTCCCGCTCTCTCTCTCTCTCTCTCCCCCCTCTCTCTCTCTCTCTCCCCTCTTTCTCTCACTCTCTCTATCCCTCTCCCTCTCTATCTCCCTCTCTCTCTCTCCCCTCTTTCTTTCTCTCTCTCTCTCTCTCCCCTCTCTATCTATCTCTCTCTCTATTATCATACAGTACATTGCTTGCAGTGATGTTGTGGTAAAAAAGTTGATGGGTAAACTCTTATCGCCAGTGGTGGTGATTAAAGCAACACACCCTGTACTTTCAATGTGTATACTGTCAAGCAAAAGAAACAAGTGTGGAACCTGTGTTTACTTACGTCTGCCCTCCACTACACCACTGATGGCGTGGGCTGTGTCTCACCACAAAGACACGTTCACATGGGACGACTGTCTCTCTTTTCTTGTTTTTCTCTCCGTTCCGCTGTTTCTGAGGATGGTGCGGTCGGCCCATCAGATCTCTTCTTCTCTTCTTTCTTGTTAATGTAAACATGTGTGCCTGGGCAGGGGCTGAGGACCAGAGGGTGACAGAGAGAGAGACTGATGAGGAGAGGAGGGCTGTGTTCTGTGTTGTGTTCTGTGTCTGCTAGCCCCCAGGCTGGGACTGGATCTCTTCTTTCTTGTCCCACTTCCCCTCTCTCTCCTTTTCTCTCTCCTTTAGACCCCTGTCTCTCTCTCTCTTTCTCTCTCTCCCCTTTTTACCTCTCTCTCTCCCCTATTTCCCTCTCTCTCGCTCTCTCTCTCTCTCTCTCTCTCTTTCCTTCACTCTCTCTCCCCTCTTTCCCTCTCTCTCCCTCTCTCTCTCCGTCCCCTCTCCCTCCCCCTTCAGTCTGTCTGTCTGGTTGCCAGATGTGGAACCATTCACCATACTTGGCAACCCCAAAATTCTATAAACCCACCGTGGCGATACGATACAGGCGATCCAGCTCAGGCCCACTTACACCACTTACACTACTTGAAGTAGAGTAGGCTAACACCGTGGGGGCATTTAGAACTACTTAAGTTAAACGTTTTCGGCTTTTAAATGAAGCTTTTAAGAGGGTTTTTTTCCCGGAGTGTGTCGTAATGTCATGACCCATATCTGGTAAACAGCTTAGTATCAATTTAAAGGGAATGAGGCTTCCATTTTTGTCACCAGATGAACCAGGGGTTCTGTTTTGAGTTGAAGTGGTCAGAATTAGAAACAAAGAGGATGGCGGAGTATGTTTTCCAGAGCCAGTCAGGCTATGTTCCCTCCTGTACTGGACATTTAGCTCATGTCTTTCTCCTCCTCTCTTATTCTTTGAACAATGTGGACGTCTCTCTCGGTCTCTGTTCTGAAGTCAAAACAAGCGTGTCAGGCACGGCAGGATGGGTTTTTCTCCTTCCAGGCCAAACATGACGAACCGAGTTGGCCTGGCGAGCGAGGGGAAACATCGCAGCAGTGTGTTTCTGCTGACCCCTGACCTTTACTAGAACGAACAGGCTTGGTCCAGCGCCAGGCGCAGGCGTGCTGCTCATTCCTCCGCATCCACGGGTCAGTGTGTGTATGTGTGAGTGTGTGTGTATTTATGGGCTGTTGTCATTCAAAAAGCCATAACGTAAAGCAAGCAAAGCAAAGTGAGAGGGTTAGGGTAGTGGGTTATGTTAAGTAGGACTGATTAGAATCTGGACACAGTGTTCTGAAGGAAGGGAGTTGGGTTAGGGTAGTGGGTTATGTTAAGTTGGACTGATTAGAATGTGGACACAGTGTTCTGAAGGAAGGGAGTTGGGTTAGGGGAGTGGGTTATGTTAAGTAGGACTGATTAGAATGTGGACACAGTGTTCTGAAGGAAGGGAGTTGGCATTAAGCCTTTAAGTGGGTGCTTTGTGTTTGTCATTAAGCCTTTGCTTTGTGTTTGGCATTAAGCCTTTAAGTGTGTGTGTGTGTGTGTGTGTGTGTGTGTGTGTGTGAATGAGTGTGTGTGAATGAGTGTGTGTGTGAATGAGTGTGTGTGTGAATGAGTGTGTGAGTGAGTGAGTGAGTGAGTGAGTGAGTGTGTGAGTGTGTGAGAGTGTGAGTGAGTGAGTGAGTGAGTGAGTGAGTGAGTGGACGGAAGGGTTTAGTAAAAAAAAATCAGAGTAATTCACAAAATGAACCACCCGACTGAGCCCAATCTCGGGAGCAAATGACAGCGGTCAGGTGGCTTCCTCTTGGACGTGACCGTGAATGGGCTGCGCCTCTCGCGGTCACAACAGTCCAGAGAGCCAGCTTTACAGTCTTGTTACCTCAAACCCTTACATTCCACCAGAGAGGGGGACTATAGTCTATTCCAGAGACCTACAGCACTGCCTGGAGGCTAATAACCATATGAGTCTTTATAATCCATTTTAGAGCCTTATGTCACAAGCCCTTAGACTCACTATAATGTCAACCATAGATATTTAGACATAGATAGATATATGTCTCTATGTAGCTATATATATATATATATATGTTTCTGATGTTAATACAGCCGTGTCTGTATGCTACCATACCTTGATGTGTTTCCATTCATACGGGTCGTTAGGGGGAAGTGTTCCCAGACCGGTTTGACCATAGGTAAATATGAGCACCTTATAGTGTGTTCAGATCAACCAGTTCTCTGTCATGTCTGCTGTCTGGATCATCAAAGGTTCCTATTCACATGAACATAAAAGGGGATACTATTTTCAACCCACCCTGATGAATTGGAATGAGAAATGTGAAGTAGCTCGGTCTCAACGTTGTGTATCGGGAACAGAATGAAATGGGCATCCCTTTTCAAGGACACTATTGTGTGTGTGTGTGTGTGTGTTTGTGTGTGTGTGTGTGTGTGTGTGTGTGTCAGCCAGGCATTCTTGATGAATATTGAGTGACCAGGGTCTGGTTTAATAACAAACAGAAGTACGAAACAGCAAGGATCTGTCAGGGAGGGACACACACACACACACACACACACACACACACACACACACACACACACACACACACACACACACACACACTAAGAGATTTCTGGAGCGAGGTGACCAGGCATGAGAACAACTGGTTCATAGCCTCTGACATGCAAGGTTTGGGTCAGAAAGAGAGGGAGGGAAAGTCTAATCGAATAATCATCTACTTTTTAAAATGGGGGGGGGGGGGGGGATAAAATGAAACATTTATTGGAGAATGACATAACGGCAAACTCCATCCATCATCTCATCCTAAAATACTTTACAGATGTTTCTCTCCCCCTCCGAGCTAGGTCTGTGTTTACCTGGTATGAGGTGTCCAAACAGAACTCTGTTTCACTGCTGTTGTGATAAACAGAACCTGGTTTCAGGTCAGA
Organism: Oncorhynchus clarkii lewisi; assembly: GCF_045791955.1. Classification (NCBI taxonomy): domain Eukaryota; kingdom Metazoa; phylum Chordata; class Actinopteri; order Salmoniformes; family Salmonidae; genus Oncorhynchus; species Oncorhynchus clarkii. Next base: position 8,660,334 of record NC_092165.1, read on the forward strand.
TCACTCAGGACAGTTAGGATACTAAAGACCAGGTCTCTGTGCAGGTGTGGATCTGGAACTGACTCCAGGTAAATAAACAGTGGTAAATCTCCAGAGGAGGAGTGGAGGAGGGGAATTGGGGACTATAGAGGGGCTACGCCTTGTTTTTTTTCTTTTTCATAGAGCCAAGATGGTCGCCCATTGGCTCGGGTTACGCTCGGATGATGTGTTCGCTGAGCCCTGCCTAGTGCAGCTGAGCACACTGAGCGGATGTTTCCAGCCAGAGGAGAAAGTAGTCTTCCACCACCAGATCGGACCCCAGCCACGGCCCTCGGCCTCCTTCCTGCCCGCTTCCTCTGGCCTCCCCTGGCCTGGGTCCAGCTGCTTCATGTGGGCTGGGGAGTGGGGAGAGTGGGGCAGGTTGGAGGTGGTGGGGTGGAGGCCCCCACCCCTGATCCTCCTCTGAAGACACTTGTTCTCCTGTGGGGTGGAGGGTGAGGAGGGTGTGTTGGTGTTGGCAGCCAGGGTGGGGTAACGTATTAGGGGGGGGTAGGTGCCCCCTTGGGAGAAATAGGAATGAAAGCGCTGGAGCACTTTCACACGGCCCTCGTTTTCAGCTGAATTCCTGTCTGCACCTGCAAGATGTTTTTGCTCAACTATTTTTATAGAAATGCTGTACGTTTTTCTGAAGACCACAATGATTAAACACACTGAAGTGAAAGGTGCCATTCTAATTGATGTTAGAGGGGAATAACGATGTTTGATGTTGGGGAGAGAAGATGGCTGCTAGTCTAACGGTTCACCTTCTGTTGTCTGGGTCTTATACTGACCTCCTAATGGAGTGGGCTGGGAGGAAGAGGGTCTCTCTTCCTATAAAACACAGGCAACGCCCTGCCGTGAAATAGAAACAACTAGCTTGGGATAAGTACAAGGACCCCGTGTGTGTGTGTGTGTGTGTGTGTGTGTGTGTGTGTGTGTGTGTGTGTGTGTGTGTGTGTGTGTGTGTGTGTGTGTGTGTGTGTGTGTGTGTGTGTGTGTGTGTGTGTGTGTGTGTGTGTGTGTGTGTGTGTGTGTGTGTGTGTGTGTAAGCGTTCATGTGTGTGAGTGTGTGTTTGCTTGTGTGTGTACATGCAGCTGTGTGTGCGTGTTCACAACAGACCCAGGTGTGCTGGGCTCCTCAGCCAGAGAGCTAGCAGCCTGTTTGTGATTAGACTGATTGTAATGGAGGGATGACCTGAGGACAGACTGGAGGCAGTCTGCAGTTAGAACCAGTTTACTGTTCATGTGGAGAGAAGCCTGGAGCTGGAGGAGAGGAAGGAAGGAAGCCTAGCTAGGACAAAGAAAGGCTTCATGCATTATCCTAGAAAACAGAAGGCATTTTATTTATTTTTAATTTCACCTCTGTTTAACCAGGTAGGCCAGTTGAGAACAAGTTCTCATTTACAACCTGGCCAAGATAAAGCAAAGCATTGCAACACAAACAACAGAGTTACACATGGAATAAACAAACAGACAGTCAATAACACAGTAGAAAAGTCTATATACAAGTCTATATATTTTAAAGCCCCTTTTTGGACAAAATGGGATAAAAGTAGCTATGAAAAGAGTTACACAACCTGACTATAGGAGTAGTATAGGATAGGAGTGGAGGATCTGATCCCACTAGGACACAAACTGACTATATGAGTAGTATATGATAGGAGTGGTGGATCTGATCCCACTAGGACACAACCTGACTATAGGAGTAGTATAGGATAGGGGTGCTAGGATCTGATCCCACTAGGACACAACCTGACTATAGGAGTAGTATAGGATTGGAGTGGAGGATCTGATCCCACTAGGACATAACCTGACTATAGGAGTAGTATAGGATAGGGGTGCTAGGATCTGATCCCACTAGGACACAACCTGACTATAGGAGTAGTATAGGATTGGAGTGGAGGATCTGATCCCACTAGGACATAACCTGACTATAGGAGTAGTATAGGATAGGAGTGCTAGGATCTGATCCCACTAGGACATAACCTGACTATAGGAGTAGTATAGGATTGGAGTGCTAGGATCTGATCCCACTAGGACATAACCTGACTATAGGAGTAGTATAGGATTGGAGTGCTAGGATCTGATCCCACTAGGACACAAACTGACTATATGAGTAGTATATGATAGGAGTGGTGGATCTGATCCCACTAGGACACAACCTGACTATAGGAGTAGTATAGGATAGGGGTGCTAGGATCTGATCCCACTAGGACACAACCTGACTATAGGAGTAGTATAGGATAGGGGTGCTAGGATCTGATCCCACTAGGACACAACCTGACTATAGGAGTAGTATAGGATTGGAGTGGAGGATCTGATCCCACTAGGACATAACCTGACTATAGGAGTAGTATAGGATAGGAGTGCTAGGATCTGATCCCACTAGGACATAACCTGACTATAGGAGTAGTATAGGATTGGAGTGCTAGGATCTGATCCCACTAGGACATAACCTGACTATAGGAGTAGTATAGGATTGGAGTGCTAGGATCTGATCCCACTAGGAAATAACCTGACTATAGGAGTAGTATAGGATAGGAGTGCTAGGATCTGATCCCACTAGGACATAACCTGACTATAGGAGTAGTATAGGATAGGAGTGCTAGGATCTGATCCCACTAGGACACAACCTGACTATAGGAGTAGTATAGGATAGGAGTGGAGGATCTGATCCCACTAGGACATAACCAGTGTTGTGTCAATAACAGTAGGTTTATATCAAGTTGCATCATGCAGAAACCTCATGCAACTGGTTTCTGTTCTCTTCTGCTGCAGTAACACGCCACACTATCGGACACAGCCCATATCCAGTGTAGGGGCAAGTACTTTTACATTTGTTAATTCTACCACACATCACTCAAACGACTGTCATGAAATTATCGAGTGCTTTTCTCTGTTGACTGGTGTGACTGTGGTTAGGGGGTCATTTTGGGGCGTTGGCATCTGGGGCCCCTTGGGTCAATGTTTTTTTCTCTCTGAAGATCGTACACTGCAGTACAATATACACACAGAGCGGCCATTTTGGGTCTAAAGATGCCTTGGCCGTGTGATGTGCTCTTTGGTTTTGGGGGCGGTCGACTCACGTTACGACGTCTTTCTGAGAACACCTGTGTGGGTTTTTCTTGGCCAGCGTTGCCATGAGTCTGGCAGGAGGAGATATAGCCTGGAGAGAGTAGAGGAGACAGTAAAGCCATAGGCCCTGTGATATTTAGGTCAGTGTGTCAGGCTGTCAGGCCCTGGATATGTGTAGCCCATGTCGTGACCTGTTTGGGACTGGACATAGGCCAAGTCATTTGTAAGCTTACGACCACCGTAACATACATCAAGGTACGATCTGTACTTAACTGTTGATTAAAACATGCATCCGCCATTTCCTGGTTGATACAATTCTATAGGTTCGCCTAATGTCAGTGTGACAAAACAAGCTAGTAGAGTGTAGAGAATCATTGTACCATCTAAACCGCTGTGAAATATATGTTCTACAACCAAAAATATTGTATTTCCAGCTGTTTGAAGCTGCTGTACAAAACCAAAAGGGAAGCCTAGAAATAGTGCACATTGATCAAATGTACCGCTTCTTAGACTTGCTTTCAATGAGAATGACAGATTTATAACTCACATTTCTTAAGTGCATTTTGTCGGGCTCCAAAAAGTTTACATTTTGTAGCTTTAACTGTTGATTAAAACATGCATCAAGATAATATCTCTCCTTAAATGTTGATTAAAACATGCATCAAGATAATATCTCTCCTTAAATGTTGATTAAAACATGCATAAAGATAATATCTCTCCTTAAATGTTGATTAAAACATGCATCAAGATAATATCTCTCCTTAAATGTTGATTAAAACATGCATAAAGATAATATCTCTCCTTAAATGTTGATTAAAACATGCATCAAGATAATATCTCTCCTTAAATGTTGATTAAAACATGCATCAAGATAATATCTCTCCTTAAATGTTGATTTCATGTTTTATGGTGGTGGAGTATCATCTCTAGCATATTGCCCGAGCATCGTTCATTCATCTCTCCATCCCTCCATCATCTCTTCATCCCTGGCTGGTCATAAATGGTCAGCTTGTATTCCTGCACCACCTCTCCTCCTCTCCTCCCCCCATTGTGAGACCAAAAGGCCCACACATTATTGATGTTTGATTACCCTTTTCAATTTTCAGTTTACAATGCATTTCGGGTGCTCGTTAGGGCAACCGTTTGCTCACGAGTTGACGTAAAAGGCCCCGGCCTCTATCCCAAAATGGCACCCTATCCCCTAGATAGTGCACTACTTTTTCAGAGCACATTGTGCACTATGTAGCGAATAGGGTGCCGATTGGGACGTAGCCCATCTCTTTGGCTCTCCTGCTACCAGAGGCAGTGCTCAACACAAGCATATTGTCCTCTCTCTGTCTCTCTCTCTTTGTCTCTCTCTGTACTATGACATAATGTGACAGAAAGCACACTCACACACTGCGGCTGTCGGGGGTTATGCAATCTGCATGGCTGTGTTGTTTGGACAGGCCATTAAACCTGCAGAAGGAGTGTGTGTGTGTGTGTGTGTGTGTGTGTGCGCGTGCGTGCGTGCGACCTGCGCTCGACCCTCTCCACTCTCTCAACACACTTCGTCCACAAGCTTGAGTGTGTGGGAGCGTGTGTGTGGGGATGTATGGAGAATAGAAAGTGGATGTGTGTGTGTGTGTGTGTGTGTGTGTGTGTGTGTGTGTGTGTGTGTGTGTGTGTGTGTGTGTGTGTGTGATAAGAGCAGTTGGGGAAGCTGGGTGTTATAGAGTGTAGGACGTTCACCGTACAACGTAGAGATAAACGGGGCAGTTCAAGAGGGTGCTACAAAATGAACGTCAAACACTAGATTTCTTTGCCCTACGTCATTATACATTACATAGAATGAATCATTAGATTGTTCTCTACAATATTAAAACCTTAATATACTTGTCCTTGCCAGTGTTGATGAAGTAAGAGCGTTAATTTGCTGGGACAGTTGCTAGTTTAGACTGCACCACTCTTGGTTGTAGCTCTTCCATATTTGGTGTTGTGGGGTGGTACCATTTGTTGGTGTTGACGCTGGTTGGACCAATCAAAATCAACTTGATATCCTTGGCTTTCATTGTCTATATTGGCGATCAATCTATGTTGACAGGGGACGTTTCTATGGCAATTTAAAGGGAAATACTCTTTGTAAATAAATATATATTTAGTCCCTATTTAGTTTTGTAGTCAGCGGAATTCATGTAGAAAAAGCCCATGTTTTCACTCCCGAACCTGCAGCCACTAGTTAGCTTGTCAGTTGACGATGGACGTTGGCGCCGTTCTGCCCTGGAGCAGCGCCACAGAGTTCTATGGAGCAGTGACCCCTTGTTGATCATGCCTGTGCTGACATTCCCTATCACCGTAAACATGCTACATTCTCAGAGTGAATCGTCTGTAACGTTGGAACCACATATGGTAGAGACATGGGGTTTGGACTATTGTTTTTCTGCCGGAATGAACATTGCAACCAGGATGTGTATGCTCCCAGCATGTTTCACTTTGACCCCCCCCCCCCCCCACCTGATAAGCATTGTGGTTGAGTTCCAGAGGAAAGTATGACACTGAAAACCAACAGAACAGTCACGTGATTAGGATCGCTCTCTAGCGAAGCTCTGCCATCTACTCTCAGTCTCTGCGTGCATTTGTGCTCCTCTGTGTTTCTACCAAGCAGATGACTTCAAAAGGATCTCTCTAGTTCACCTGTGTTGACCCTGCAGTGTAGGAGCCTTTCCTGTACATGTTGCTGACTCAACTCACTCCCTCACCACTCTCCACCTCTGGTTGTTTGTGTTACAGACGTGCCAAACTACGGCTGTACCTTGAGCAGCTGAAGGAGCTGGTTCCTTTGGGTCCGGACAGCACTAGACACACCACACTGAGCCTGCTGAAAAGGGCCAAGATGCACATCAAGGTACCACGACCACACAGAGCCACAACCACAACCAGAGCCACGCTGAATGTTAAATGCGTCCTTCTAGAATTGCCATATCAGGGACGTCAGTGTAGAAGTACAATTACTAGAATGAACATGATATGATGTCACCAAACTTGGTGTCTTTTGGAAGATCATTCTATGGTTTGTAATTCTACGGGCCACAGACATAATCTTCTACTGTAATTCCAGAACAACGGAAACTGAAAGTTCTTGAACGTCAAATCACAAAACCACAGGCCTTTGAAAGGCTGTACTGTAATCATAATAAGTCATAATTATGCCACTGGGCCCAGTCGGACTCCAGAGGTGAATAAATTACTACATCAGAGCTTTTCCTTTTCCTTTTAAAGGACCCCAGAGAGTTACCCACTAGCAGACAGACAGACAGACAGACAGGAAGTAGGTCAGGAATGTCTCCCTGTCCTCAGGAAGTACCTCCTGATCCTACCTCAGAGGCTCAGTGCTCAGCTGCTGTTTCCTCAGAGTCTCCCTGCATCGCCAGGCACTTACTCTCTCTCTCTACATCTTTCTTTTAAAGTCTCTCTCTCTCTCTCTCTCTGTCTCTGTCTCTCTCTCTCTGTCTCTGTCTCTCTCTCTCTGTCTCTCTCTCTCTCTCTCTCTCTCTGTCTCTCTCTCTCTCTCTCTCTCTCTCTCTCTCTCTCTCTCTCTCTCTCTCTCTCTCTCTCTCTCTCTCTCTCTCTCTCTCTCTCTCTCTGTCTCTCTCTCTCTCTCTCTGTCTCTGTCTCTCTCGCTCTCTGTCTCTCTCTCTCTCTCTCTCTGCATCTTTCTTTTTAAGTCTCTCTCTCTCTCTCTCTCTCTCTCTCTCTCTCTCTCTCTCTCTCTCTCTCTCTCTCTCTCTCTCTCTCTCTCTCTCTCTCTCTCTCTCTCTCGCTCTCTCTCTCTCGCTCTCCTAAAATAAGAAAACATACTCTAATCTTTCAATCAGAGCCGTTAAGCCCTAAAAAAATGGCAAGCGTGCAAAAAGTAGCATTCCCATCCCCTAGACCAGGGAAGAAAGAAAGCCCCCTTGCTTGTTACAAATGATAAGTCAACAAAGAGAAACTTCTAGAACATCGAGAGAAAAAATCTGGAGTCAGATGGGGATGATTTTCAGACATGAGGTCGAACGTTATAATTGGATTTGGGGTTGGCTTTGGGTCAGCCCCCTCTACAGTTCATTACTTGTTGCAGCTCATGTACACCAAGTGACAATCCACTGGGCAAAAACAGATTGAATCAACGTTGTTTCAATGTCCTTTCAACCAAAAAATGGTGATGACATTGAATCAGCGTGGGAAACTGACTGGATTTGAAAAAAGTAATCAACCTAATTTAGTCTTTTTTTCACCCAACTTGTAACCTAAATGCAATGACATGGGACAATTTTGTTGATTTCACGTTAGCTGAATACGGTCGGTAAACAGGACCGCAGAAGGACCGTTATGAAGGGAAGTGGATACTCTTTTTGGAACCGCTACAAAACCGCAAGCGCTACAACATTGTTTACTTCCTGCATTAAAGCTACAATCTGAAGTGACAGTGGACTGAGTCTTAAAGAATAGAACTTCATCTGTGAATTTGGGAACGGTTACATTTCTCTAACCAGGTCCCTCAACTTTCTACCAAACCAAGTGGCAGGGCTGTACTTTAGTTGCCAAACGAATTCCAGTTTGTGGCTTTACCGTTGCGATGCAGGAGACTTCAGATGGTTACAGTCTAGTTCTCCACAGCTGTTGCACGGACTGTGTGGGTGAGAGCGTGTGGTCGGTGGAAAAACCCTCATTTAACTCTTCACATCCTGTTTACGATACATAGGCCTGTCCTCTGGTGTGCTGGTGCTATAATATCTACGGTTTTAGTTTGGCTAGTAGGAATCTCTAAAAGCACGGGATTACAGCGCTTGGTATCATTTTCTTGTTCTTCCCCTGTTTAAAAATCCCTTGGTTGGAATTGTGTCGCAATCTGGGTAGTGTGTGAGTAATATCTGCCGTTGGGTCAGCTGAAGTCATGTTGTTGCTATGGTTTCACTTCCTTATTATAATCACTAATGTGAGAGCATGCACGTGTGTGCGTAATGCTCAACCTCCAAACAGCTGAGTTTAAGCAATCAGAATTCTCAAAATACACTGAAATACACTTAAAATTCTCAAAATACACTGACTAAAATACACTCCTGTGCATTTAACCCAGGTATTTGAAAACAGTATTTGAAATAAGTATTTGAAAATACTGTCAAATACAATTTGGTAGACAATTTGTTTTTTACAAATAACCATTCAAATACTCAAATAAAAGTACTTGTTTTGGGCTGTGTATTTGAAAATACTGAAATACACAGAAAAAGTATTTTAAATACCAGATACTCAAATGCACATGTATTTGAACACGTCTGTCAAGTGTAAAATGTGTGTTTGCCCCAATGTCATTATGAATGTGTGTGTGTCCCAATGTCGTTATAAATGTGTGTGTGTGTGTGTGTGTGTGTGTGTGTGTGTGTGTGTGTGTGTGTGTGTGTGTGTGTGTGTGTGTGTGTGTGTGTGTGTGTGTGTGTGTGTGTGTGTGTGTGTGTGTGTGTGTGTGCCCCAATATCATTATAAATGTGTGTGTGTGTGTGTGTGTTTCCCCTGTAGAAGCTGGAGGAGGCGGACAGAAAGGCTCTGAACACCAAAGAGCAGCTCCAGAGAGAGCACCGCTACCTCAAACGACGTCTGGAACAGCTGGTGATGCCTGGAGGCGTGGAACGTACCCGAACCGACAGCCTAGGCTCCACCATCTCCACCGACTCAGAGCAAGGTACGCTGGGACACCCGCATGACACACGAGATACAAGGTACTCAGAGCAAGGTACGCTGGGACATAAGCATGACACACACACACGTGACTCCCTGAAGCCTTTAGTAACCTATGAATGTGGTTTCCATTTATCCTTTGACCCCCCTTTGATTTAACAACTGATGTGGATCAATAGAACCAGATGTGGGGACTCTTTAGGTCAAGTCAATGACCGTAAATGAACTAATTAGTGGTCAAGGGGAGGGGAGCAAGAACTGGCAGCACTGCAGCTCTTAAGTAGAACACTCAGTATTTTCTAGCACAGAATTAATCTATTCCACAAGATATAGTATGTTACAAACAGCACCAAACATCACCAAACATCACCAAACAACACCAAACAGCACCAAGCAGCACCAAACAGTACCAAACAGCACCAAACAGCACCAAGCAGCACCAAACATCACCAAACAGCACCAAGCAGCACCAAACAGCACCAAGCAGCACCAAACAGCACCAAACATCACCAAACAGCACCAAGCAGCACCAAGCAGCACCAAACATCACCAAACATCACCAAACATCACCAAACAGCACCAAGCAGCACCAAACAGCACCAAACATCACCAAACAGCACCAAACAGCACCAAACAGAACCCCTATACACCACTGCATTACCTTAGCCAATGATCTACCAGTACCAGTGAGCCAGTTTGCTACAGCAGGAAAATGTGAATTATTATGTGGATTATAATTCATTTATATTTTTGTAGGGGTTTATACATTTTTTGTAATGGGAAATCAGGTCTGAAATTACAAAGTGGAAATAACAAACTTTAGAAGTATTTTTAAACCTCAAATACACAACAAGTATTCTCCTGCAAAAGATAGTTCTCCTGCAACAGGGTGATCAAATTAAGATCTTACATCTGTACAGACACACAAATCCCTATACTGTGTATAGCCACTGATCCATACATAATGCAAACAGGTCACCGACCCCATCTGCATATAACCAAGCCAAGTTATACAGACCAATTCTCTATATTGTTCGCAGCTTCGTTAAAACCACTGACTCGGCTTGAGGGGCCCTGACCTCTTCACTTGATCTGATATAACTGTTCCTTAAAACAGCTGAGTAGTCCACTGAACCACTCCTTATCTAGCAGAAGCACTGATCCACATGTAATGAAGATCAATACTATCCACAGCTTCAGTGCAGGACTCTGCCTGACCTCAACCTCTACTACATAGAGTGGATACTGCCCTGAAGCCTCCAGGCCCATGATACAACCTAGTTCCCTCTACCATGCTCTAGTCTATTGTGATGCCTCTCCTTCCCTGTCTGTTCTGGACACAGTGTTGACTTGATGGACTCCTATAGTGCTTTTGCCTACACCTCAATCTGTACAGAGCCTGAGAGAACTACAGGCCAGTGCATTACTCTGTACACACCTGCAAACACACACACACACACACACAGACACACACACCTGTAAACACACAACGCCCCTCTTGACCCCTGGTGAAGACCACACACTCCTGCTGAGAACGGCCTGGTTTAGAGGTCACGCCCGGGGGTCAAGGTCAAGCTACTCTGCTGTCACTCACAGTATTACTAAACACAGAGGCTGTAGCTAGACTGGAGCCAGGCTGGAGCTAGACTGATGCTAGACTGTAACTAGACTGGAGCCAGGCTGGAGCCAGGCTGGAGCTAGAACGATGCTAGACTGGAACTAGACTGGAGCCAGGCTGGAGCTAGACTGGAGCTAGACTGATGCTAGACTGGAGCTTGACTGGAACTAGACTGGAGCTAGACTGATGCTAGACTGGAACTAGACTGGAGCCAGGCTGGAGCTAGACTGGAGCCAGGCTGGAGCTAGACTGGAACTAGGCTGGAGCTAGACTGGAGCTAGACTGGCGCTAGACTGGAGCTAGACTGATGCTAGACTGGAACTAGGCTGGAGCTAGACTGATGCTAGACTGGAACTAGACTGGAGCTAGACTGGAGCTAGACTGATGCTAGACTGGAACTAGGCTGGAGCTAGACTGGAGCTAGACTGGAGCTAGACTGATGCTAGACTGGAACTATGCTGGAGCTAGACTGGAGCTAGACTGATGCTAGACTGGAACTAGACTGGAGCCAGGCAGGAGCTAGACTGATGCTAGACTGGAAATAGACTGGAGCCAGGCTGGAACTAAGCTGGAGCTAGGCTGGAGCTAGACTGATGCTAGACTGGAACTAGACTGGAGCCAGGCTGGAGCTAGACTGATGCTAGACTGGAACTAGACTGGAGCCGGGCTGGAACTAAGCTGGAACTAGGTTGGAGCTAGACCGGAACTAGGCTGGAGCCAGACTGATGCTAGACTGGAACTAGACTGATGCTAGACTGGAACTAAGCTGGAGCTAGGCTGGAGCTAGACTGGAGCTAGACTGGAGCTAGACTGGAGCTAGGCTGGAGCTAGGCTGGAGCTAGGCTGGAACTAGACTGGAACTAGGCTGGAGCTAGGCTGGAGCTATACTGGAACTAGGCTGGAGCTAGGCTGGAGCTAGACTGATGCTAGACTGGAACTAGGCTGGAACTAGGCTGGAACTAGGCTGGAGCTAGACTGGAACTAGGCTGGAGCTAGGCTGGAACTAGGCTGGAGCTAGACTGGAACTAGGCTGGATCTAGGCTGAGCTATAAGGGGCTGGTGCAGTTAAAGATGCCCTTTCTACTCCTTCTGCTTATCCCAAATGAAGTTCATTTAAGTTAATCCCTCAAAGTTTTTGTATGAAACTCTCAAAATGACCGTTTATTGGGCGATGACATGGATGGCTTCTCTCAAATGACCACGTTCCAGACATTTTTTTAAATGGGAACCGAGGTGACCAAGCTCTATGGCTTCGTTTGCACATGCAGTCCAATTCTGATGTTTTCTCACTAGTTGGTCTTTTGACCAATCAGATCAGCTCTGAAAAATATATGATGTGAAAAAATCTGATTTGATTTGTCAACATACCAATTAGTGGAAGAAATGTATACAGTATCTCTCCTACTTGACTCCTGGAGGCCCCTGGGTAGGAGACGGGTGTTGTTGTTTACTGATCATGAGGGTGGTAAACACGTGGGGGATGTTTATCAGTAGGGGGAGGGATTACTGGAGGTAGTACAGAGACCTGCCTGTTATACAAAGTTAATGGCCGTCTAAATCCGGCCCTAATCCGCCCGGCGACACACAGAGAGGGCTCCTCAGTGTACGTGCCCAAAGTTCAACACGAACAAAATACAACAACGCTGTTTTGTACCCCTCTCTCTCTCTCTCTCTCTCACACACACACACACACACACACACACACCATCTCCCTCTCTCTCCCTCCCTCTCCCTTTCCATCTCTCTCTCTTTGTTTTTGCTTCTATCTCTCTGAAAGTCCTGTTGTAGTTATTGATTTGATTCCATGAAATGTGGAGAATAACAGTTTGTCTGTCCCCCTCTCTCTCTATGCAGAGGTGGACATTGAAGGCATGGAGTCCCCCCTGGGCGAGGGTGAGCTTGGCGAGGGCGAGGGGGACAGCGTGGACGAGAGCATCAGTGACGACGGCCTCCTGGACGGCGAGGAGGAGGAGGACTACAACCTGCAGAGCAGCTCCAGCGACGCCAGCTACACACAGCATTCCTCACACAGACTGCAGCCGCACCACTGCTAGGGGCCACCAGGGGGCCCCTGAGGGCCACACCTCCAATCAGCCCTCTATGACCCCAGCCCCGCGTACCCTCCTATTCCCTTCCTACCCCCCCTAACATTGCCCCAGCACGCACCCCCTCCAGCCCACGCTACGCGGTCATCAGCCACCCCCCCAGCAAACAGCGGCTGTGGTCTCCCCCTCCCCAATGTCCCCATTGGCGCTTATTCCCTGGAACCAGGAAGTAGACTGTAGACGTTCCTGTCGTGGCTGACTTCCTGACTTTTTCCTGTCCTAACCCCTACACCACACCCTACCTCACCCCTATCCTATCACCCCTTATCCCGCTTATCTTGCCTAACCTGACCCCCAGACCTCCCTCACCTCTCTCTACCTGTTGTGGCTGCAGGCTCGGATATAGCAGAGCAGTTTGTGGTTTTGTTGGGGACCTCTGTGGTGTGGTGGCAGACAGCTTTGACTTGTCAATGGGAACTCAGCGTGTGTGTTTAACTCTGTTTGTGTGTGTTGTGTGTGTGTGTGTGTGTGTGTGTGTGTGTGTGTGTGTGTGTGTGTGTGTGTGTGTGTGTGTGTGTGTGTGTGTGTGTGTGTGTGTGTGTGTGTGTGTGTGGTATAGGATAGAGCATTAGCTGGGGACAAACTTCAACTCCGTCATTTGAATGAGGCACAATTTCTGATGGAGAAAAAAAAGAATTGGAGTGTTCTATTGGAACATATCTCTTGTTAATCTGCAAACCCCAATCAATGTTACCAAATGTACTGGCCATTAGGGTCAATATTTCTAAGGGCAGCACATTGATATCTCTCCCTCTGGCTGAGTTCCTTAACCACTACTCCACACTACTGAACACGACACTAGAAGTGGGTCTGAAATGGCACCCTATTCCCTATATGGTGCAAGTGTCTGAAATGGCACCCTATTCCCTAAATATTCACACACGGTGCATCCTCAGAATCGAAGACCATACTTTACTTTTCAGTAGCATATTGATGTAGCAATAAAACACGGGAAGATACTGCTTTCTCAGGCATTTAAGCGATTCTGGTGGGTCAATTTTGTCCCAAAATGGCAGCATGATTGTCCTCTTTTACTAAGTTATAGAGGACAACTGGGCATTTTGGAGGGGAAGACAGTGGATCAGCAGGATCAGGCTAACCATTCTGTTATTCACTAATAGATCCATTTATTACCCTGCTGTCATCAGTCTACTCCTAGCTCCAACAGTTCTAGATGTGTGTATGTGTATGCGTGTGTGTGTGTGTATGTATGCAGGCGTGCATGCGTAAGTGTGTGTGTGTGTGTGTGTATGCAGGCGTGCATGCGTAAGTGTGTGTGTGCACGGTCGGTACACATTGACAAGTCAAAGTTGTAGAAGTGCATAAGAATAAAAAGCCAGCTCTAATGATCGGCTCTCTGTAGAGGAATAGGTATTGCATCAAAACTAATCATAACAATGCTTTCATTTCTCTAACTCAAAGGTAGATTAGTGTATTTTCTCTGCTATATCTGTTAGCTAGATACTACTTCTGAAGCTTTGGGGACATTGTAAAAGACCAATGTAATGTATTCTTAGAAATGTACAGCACTGTCTCCAAAGCCATGCACACTAGTGTAAAATATTGACGGAAGAGGCATATCTTTGGCCTTCTGAACATTTAACCGTTTAGGCCTGAGTTTCTCTCGTAATCCTTAGAATTCCAACACTTAGAGCTTGGCATTCCAACACTTCAAAAAGGGCCAGTCCACGACTTGGCAGGTCTGACCAAAAAGGGCCAGTCCACGACTTGGCAGGTCTGACCAAAAAGGGCCAGTCCACGACTTGGCAGGTCTGACCAAAAAGGGCCAGTCCACGACTTGGCAGGTCTGACCAAAAAAAGAACAAACAAAAAAAATCACAAAAGACTTAGAAAAACGTTGCAATGAAAAAAAAAACAGCTATCGGTCACTGAAAGTGATACTGTAGTCTATATTTTCTATTCTATTTTCCTAAATGTTGTCGTTTAACGAAAAGACAAAAAAGAAGAGTATATCTATATAAATATATGACAGGCAGACAGACAGAAGGCCAGGCTAGTTGAAGGTAGAGAGAGTGTAGAACAGGGAAGCTAGGAACCTGGTTGCCCCCTTCTCTAGATCTCTCCCCAATGTCATTCTGTGCCTTGGTGAGCCTTGGTGACTGTTGTCGTGTGTCCCCCTCCCTCCTCCTCCCTCCATCCCTACTCAGGTCTTGACCCTGCTACACACTCCCCCAGCTCCACCCCCTTGCCCCCCAGCTCCACCCCTTTTCGGAGTAGATGAACACTTTGTTTTAACCCCTTCCACCCCAAGCCAAATGGTAAATCTGTCTCCTCCCTGAGTGAAGAAGGGGCACGTGAAGAACTGATTTTAGCCCCTTTTGCCTCCATCGAGTACTCCTCAAGGTGTACCCCTGGTGCGGTTGCCAGGTACGCCCTACCCACTTGACGCCTGCCTGCCACGCCTCTTAAAGTCAACACTGACCATACTGGTAACTCCCGATGGCAGCTTCCATTCACTCGCCCTGGCTGGTCATTATTGGGGTTCAATCAGTCAACCTGATTAGGGGTTTAAACTGCTTATTTTGTTGTTGTGGCAGCCATTTTGTTTTAGCTCTGTTTATGAAATGCACTTGTTTTTGAACAGGAAACCATTGGGCGAGGAGAAGGGAGGAGAAATCCAATCAATGAAGGCAGCTCGTGGTGTTCTCCTCCCTCCCTCCTCCCGGTGGCACCTTCCCTACTCTACTCTACTACCATAGTTTTACCGTGACCCTGGTGGTCATGGGGCGTCTCGAGACACAGCAATATGACCATCTTGTGCTTTTTAAAGAGGAAGTGGGCGGTTGGTTGGTAGGCAGGCTTGGGTTTTAAATTAAGAAGAAAAAGCCAGGTTCGTGCTTCGACTCTGTGGTTCATTTTGTGACCAACAATGTTAACATTTCTGTTGATGGATTTGACCTCTGAACTCTCTCCATACACTGAAGGAGGGCGAAAAGAAACTAACCGAGAAAGATACAGTTCTTGAGTTTACATTCATGTCAAGGACCTACGACTGTTAGGAGCACAGATGTACTACTCTTTCAGTTTGCTTTTGAAATGAACAACTGAGTAAAACTTGTCAAATGAAAACTAAATATTGTCTTGCACAGAACCTCCCATCAGCTAATGTGAGGCAATGATTAAGTAAACGGAAACACACCTGGGCCAGGTATGAGATTTCTCATGTTCAGCAACATCATTTTATAATGCACATAGCGCACGTTCAGAAAGAGTGAGTGGTTGGAGGGCGGGTGTATTAGCAGAGGAGGATACTGATTCAGATACTGAATGTAGGAGCAAAAGAAGTTGAAAAGACGTTAAGCAGACGTCTTTTTGGTTGAAAAATGTACATTTTGTGTTGAAAATGACTTTTTTGGTTGAAAAGACGTGGCCTTTTCAAAGCCTTGCGCTCACTAGGTTTCAGGGAATAAGACTGCTGGATGGTGGTTATGGAATTTCTTTCAATGATGTGCCTTGAAAATAACGTTGTTTTCTTTTAACCAGAGAGATTGTACTTAAAGTGTGACAGAGATTGTCGAGCAAATCACTTGGCGACAGGCATTGAACACTAAATGTGTTGATTTGTGAATGAGTTTGGAAACGCCTGGGGAAAGTATCGGTTGAAAGATGTGTGCTCGACTCTCAACCTTTTCACAATGCAAAAACAACATTATTGTAAAAGTAATCAATGGTGCTGTCCAACAAACTTCCTTTAAACGTCAGAGCGGGGGGGGGGGGGGGGGGGATTGACACACTTATCAATCAAGATGTGTTGACTTTTGTCGAAGCCGAGAGGTGGTTGATCCCTGCTTTAAAAATCATCTAGTCTGAAATTTATCCAAGTGTGTTTGATTTTTCTTTTTTAAAGCACAAAAGCACAGCAAAATGATGATTGAGTCTGTCTGCCAGGCTATTGCTGCCAAGGGAGTCAGCAGGAGGGTGGGAGGGAGAGATTGGGGTGAAATAAGGTTGAGGCTCAGACCAAACAAGTGAAGCCTGTATAGAGGCAAGGGGAAAGTCAACAGACCTGGGTTCAAATAGTATTGTGAAATCTCTGAAAACACTTTAGCTGTGTTTGATTGTGGCTGTCTGCCTGTTTTTAATGGAATGGGCCCAAAAGAGCAAATCCCACCCATTTGGCTGGCAGGCAGACTTAACAAGCAAAGTATTTGAAATCTTCCTATTTGAGCTCAGGTCTGACAGTTACTTTCAGAGACAAATAGAACCCATTCCTGTCCTCTGTCCTCTCCAAGTGCAGCTCTATGAACAAACAATCGAATAATGCCGTAACGAAAACCCGATTCCTGCCAAATAACTAGTCACTTTGATTTCCTTTCCACCCCCTTGCGGACAGTCATCAGACACCTATGGAATCCCATCTTAAATCAGCTTTAATAGCAACATGACATGTAGATTTTAGTCCCAAATGTATCATTGTCTCTCTTTTTAATCCCTCTAACCCGTTACTGTCCTTTCTGTTTCTTTCTGTGTGACATTGCTAGAGCACCGTCTGAAGATAGGAATGATTTCTTTCCTCTTTTATGTTATGAGTTCTGCGATCGTTCTCTTGTTGTCGTCTTGTTGTCGAGTTGGCATGAGAGAACTCTTAGTCCCGAGGGTGTTGTGTGTCTCGTTGATAGACAGTTTAGGGGCCTCGGAACTTTGGCCGGGGGGGGGGGGGGGGCTGGTTGAGATTAGGTTCAGAGGGAGGGAGAGGATGAAGGGGTCTGAGGGAGCTTGGCATCGTAGTCAGGCAAAACACTGAGTAGGGAGAGTTCTGTGCCAGAGACCTGTGAATATGTTCCTTTAATAGCAGATGTTGTAATATGCTTTCAAAAGATGTGCTATATTATATAAATTCCTATGTATGGATACATGAGTTTACCTGGTGCTGGATAACATTTTGGCACACACTTGAAGGTATTACGGTGTATTCTTTAATTGTAATATAATTAAAAAAATGTTTTTTACACAAGGTTGTCGCAGCCTCCTTATTTGCATGATTTAAATATATTTGTGTTTTAATATTTATAGTGGTTCTGAGAAGGTCTAACTAACGTCCAGGCCAATGGAGGCTGCTGAGGGGAGGACGGCTCATAAGGGGTGGAACAGAGCGAATGGAATGGCATCAAACATGTATTTGCTACCATTCCACTTGTTCCGCTCCAGCCCATTACCACGAGCCCCCTCCTCCCAAATGAAGGGTCCACCAACCACCTGTGGTCTAGGCCAGCCGTTAAAAAGATTTGATGTAGTTCTAACAGCCGCACACCTGAAAGTAGTCAACTAATCATCAAGCTGCTGTTAATTTGAATCAGGTGTGCTGGTGTTACACCATCATTATGGAACGACTGGGGAGCAACGAGGATTGGGTTGAGATAGGCTTGTCCAGGCTGTTGTAAGTACTTGATTCAATGGAATTTCAAATGATCCTATTACTGTGCAATAACACAGGAAGGTGAAGCGATAGAGTTTGTAAAATAACCTCTAGTCTGGTGGAGACTGGAGATAATGATAAACACAGGACGGTGAAGTGATTTATGTAAAATAACTTCTAGTCTGGTGGAGACTGGAGAGAATGATAAACACAGGACGGTGAAGTGATTTATGTAAAATAACTTCTAGTCTGGTGGAGACTGGAGAGAAGGATAAACACAGGACGGTGAAGTGATTTATGTAAAATAACTTCTAGTCTGGTGGAGTAGTCTGGTGGAGACTGGAGAGAATGATAAACAAACAGGAAGGTGAAGTGATTTATGGAGAGAATGATAAACACAGGACGGTGAAGTGATTTATGGAGAGAATGATAAACACAGGACGGTGAAGTGATTTATGGAGAGAATGATAAACACAGGACGATGAAGTGATTTATGGAGAGAATGATAAACACAGGACGGTGAAGTGATTTATGGAGAGAGTGATAAACACAGGACGGTGAAGTGATTTATGTAAAATAACCTCTAGTCTGGTGGTGACTGGAGAGAATGATAAACAGGAAGGTGAAGTGATTTATGTAAAATAACCTCTAGTCTGGTGGAGACTGGAGAGAATGATAAACAGGAAGGTGAAGTGATTTATGTAAAATAACCTCTGTAGTCTGGTGGAGACTGGAGAGAATGATAAACACAGGACGGTGAAGTGATTTATGGAGAAAATGGCCAAACAGTAATATAAAAGGTCCAATGCAGCCGTTTTCATCTCAATATCAAATCAGTTCTGGGTAACAATTAAAAGCCAGAGTTAAAATCGTCAAAGAAAGAATAGTTTCTTAGCAAAATGCAATAAGTTCAGGCAGTCTTTTCCAACAGCTCTCATGCTAAAAAGGACAATTTCACAGTATTATTCCAACTTATATAAATCCCTGACTGCACTGCCCCTTTAAATAGTTGGCATGCTGAACTTCTACAGGCTTGTTTCAGGCCCCCTGTTGTCAGATTACTGCAATAGCATCACAGCGACTTAGTTCATAAGAATATGACAACCATGGCATTGAACATTACCCGATTTCATGACAATAATATGCAGTAGTTTACAACGCCTGAACCAAAACTAAATGAAGATAGATAAAGTTGTATCCCAAATAACATTAAATCAGATGTTTATTTAAGTGCAGTATTCTTTCAATGTTAAGACTTATGACAATTTCCTCCAGTCTAAAATCACAGCCAAAATGATTTCAAAATCATAATAGCTAGTTCTACCTTAAAAGGAATGCAGCAAAAAATATTAAGAGACAGACAAACCAATGTCAGACTAATACATTATTAATGTACAATAAAACAAATGAAATACATCAACTGTCCCTGGTAAATGTCAAGTCAAATTCCTAATTTGATATAGCTTGATATATCCAACAAATCAATCGTAGACCTCACTGACAAATTCAGTCAAACGACGCAGTTGAAGGGTAATACAATAATTACTAATCATTTATATTATTTGATACACTCTCAAACTCCAGCATGCATCCAGTGTTGTGGAATTTATATTATTTCTTCAGCTTGTCTTGGTACCTTCACTGTTATTTGGCATGTCTGATTTGTCACGTTATGCTTTTCAAAACAGGCCTCACTGAGTGCACAAGAGATGTATCCCAGAGCTTACTCAAGTCAGGGTCGTGTTCATTATGGCACACCGTATAAAAACATTTTGCAACAGAAAAGTGTTTCTATTGGATAAGTTCAGAAAGTACCCTACATGACCAAAAGTATGTGGACACCTGCTCTTCCAAAATCATGGGCATTAAAATGGAGTTGGTCCCCCCGCCCCTTTGCTGCTACAACAGCCTCCACTCTTCTGGGAAGGCTTTCCACTAGATGTTGGAACATTGTTGCGGGGACTTGCTTCCATTCAGCCAGTGAGGTTGGGCAATTAGGCCTGGCTTGCAGTCGGCGTTCCAATTCATCCCAAAGGTGTTCGATGGGGTTGAGGTCAGGGCTCTGTGCAGGCAAGTCAAGTTCGACAGACCGTTTCTGTATGGACCTGGCTTTGTGCACATGCTGAAACAGGAAAGGGCCTTCCCCAAACTGTTGCCACAAAGTTGGAAGCACAGAATCGTCTAGAATGTCATTGCATGCTGTAGAGTTAAGATTTTCCTTCACTGGAACTAAGGGTCCCGAACCATAAACCACCACAGACCATTATTCTTCCTCCACCAAACTTTACAGTTGGCACTATGCATTGGGGCAGATAGCGTTCTCCTGGCATCCGCCAAACCCAGATTCGTCCGTCAGACTGCCAGATCGTGAAGCGTGATTCATCACTCCAAAGAATGCATTTCCGCTGGTCCAATGGTAGCGAGCTTTAAACCACTCCAGCCGACGCTTTGCATATGGTGATCTTAGGCTTTTGTGCGCCTGCTCAACCATGGAAACACATTTCATGAAGCTCCTGACGAACAATTATTGCGCTTACGTTGCTTCCAGACCCAGTTTGGAACTCGGAAGTCCCATTCTGTGAGCTTGTTGTTGCTCCTAGACATTTCCGCCTCACAATAACAGCACTTCGTTGACCAGGACAGAAATGTGAACTGACTTGATGGAAAGGTGGCATCCTATGACGGTGCCACGTTAAATCACTGAGCTCTTCAGTAAGGCCAATGTTTGTCTATGGAGATTGCATGACTGTCCTTGGTTTTATACACGTGGCTGAAATAGCCAAATCCAATCATTTGAAGGGCTGTCCACATACTTTTATCTCAGTTTCACTCGGTTTGAGAACGTTTTCTCGCGTTTGGTGCCTATTGAACATGTCCCTAGGTTGTGGCAGGCAGTCAGACAGGGGCTCAGTACCTGAGATGTATTAATGCTAGGCTAATGAAAACAAGAGGAGCAGAGCCTAACCCCAGAGGAGCAGAGCCTAACCCCAGAGGAGCAGAGCCTAACCCCAGAGGAGCAGAGCCTAACCCCAGAGGAGCAGAGCCTAACCCCAGAGGAGCAGAGCCTAAGCCCAGAGGAGCAGAGCCTAACCCCAGAGGAGCAGAGCTGTTAGTGGTTTAGATGGACATATTGTACACATACTGTACACCGAGACCTTGATACAAGCAAACTTCCAGTCAATGAAAAGGCAGCTAAAAGAGTGTGTGCATGCACAGCTCAATTCTGATTTGTTTTTCCTTACAAATTAGTCTTTTGACCAATCAGATCAGCTCTTAAAAAGATCAGAATTGGCCAGTCTGTGTGTTGCATGTGAATGTGTTGCTTGTGCCTGCCCTGCGTGCACAGTGTCCCGTTCCAGCCGGGGGCAGTGGATGTTCCCCTGTTGTCACACGTACTGCTGGGGCTGTTTCTGCGGGGCGGCGGCCGAGGCCAGGGTCTTGGCTTTCTCTGTAGCAGTCTTCACTGTGTCCCGGACGCAGGGCTGGCGCTGGGGTGCCTCTCCTGTGGGCAGAAGACGAGAGAGACATGGAGTGAGTGTGTATACAGTAAACTAACCAACTCGGTTCCAAAACTGGTGGTACCATGAATGCAAAATGTGAACCTGGAGTGAATGAATACAACTCCACATTACTTCAAGATTTGATATCCTGAGTCTAAAAGTGTGTGTGTGTGTGTGTTGGAAAGATCACAAGGCTCAGGTAACAGGACTCTTGTCATGATGAGGAAGCCAGCAGGACTTCTGGTCAGGGGTTTGTTCCTGGGTCAGCATTCTCTCAAACAGTGTGTGTGGTTTGGTTTTACTATCCTTGTGGGGACCAGAAGTCCTCACAAGGATAGTAAAACAAGGAACATTTGACAAGTGGGGATATTTTGCCTGTCCCCACAAGGAAAAAGGCTATTTTAGGGGTTAGAGTGACGGTCAAAATGTTTAGGGAAAATAGGATTTTGATTGGAAATAAATTTTAAAACATATGTGTGAAACAATATCATAATCTTCCCTCCATCTATCCATCCACCTATAAAATATTATTTTAGACGTAGGGGTTAGAGTTAAGTAGATCTCTACCATCCTCAGAGGTCTCCTAGTCAACACACTAGCACCGTCACAACAAAGACAAGCAGAGCATTCCTCTTCTTCAGTGTGAGTTGTGAACACGGAGGCCATCCAAATGCTTCTAACAGATACTTCAAACATCTGGAAAATATTTAGACTGTCAGAGGAGAGGAGCCAATCTTGGAGTGGTTGTTGAGGCTGAGAGATCCTATCTGGAGCGACCAGTAGGGAGGAGGGGGAGAAAGAGAGACACACACACACACGGCAGGCACAATGGATCCAGTCAGACAGGCCAAGAAAGACTAAGATGAAAGTTAGGAAAGAGGGCGAGAGAAAGATACTCAGAAAAAGGTGGCGGGTACTCCAGTAAGAGAGATCTAGACAAAAGTGTATTGGTCAGTGAGTTGGTCAGGCCCACCGAGTCTGGCCAGCCTACAAGAGATGGGGTCAGTGGCAGCATAGCGTGATGTGGCCCAGAGGAACCTTAGCTCAGGGGATAAACTGTACTGGGAACAGGGACAAGGAGAGATGGGACAGAGGGAGGAGGCTAATAGAGTAACTGTACTGGGAACAGGGCCAAGGAGAGGCGACAGAGGCTATAGTAACTGTACTGGGAACAGTGACAAGGAGAGAGGGGACAGGAGGAAGCTACAGTAACTGTAGCTCCCTTTCTCCCTCCGTCTCCCCCTGACTGAACCCAGCCCAGCTGCAGGTCTGGAGCCACTGACCAGAATAACCACAGCCCTGGTCCCTTCCCAGGGCCGGCTGCCTTGGCTGACCCTCAGAGCACCCTCTCTCTGGGGGGTATAGAAGGCTTCTGAGGCCTCCACACAAAGCCACATCTTTCCTCTGGGCTCTTTGAGCTCAACCCTCGCTCCCGCTCTCTTTCTCTTCGCTTCTCTTCCTCGGACGCTGTCGCGAACCTCGTGGCTGGAGATGCAGGCAGGAGGGAAGATTAGTCGCTTCACACAAACGGACGTGTGTGTATGTACGCAGTCGCAAACACAAGCAGACACACCGACGCGGTCGGATAGTCTCTAGCGCACACACCAACAGAAATACGTGCAGTCTCACACACTCCGTTATGAATAAAAACCTGATTGATGTTGGACAATGACAGCAGGAGGTGGCCCTGGTTGTTTCTACCACACTGTCTGAAATGGCACCCTACTCCCTATTGGCCCTGGTTGTTTCTACCACACTGTCTGAAATGGCACCCTACTCCCTATTGGCCCTGGTTGTTTCTACCACACTGTCTGAAATGGCACCCTACTCCCTATTGGCCCTGGTTGTTTCTACCACACTGTCTGAAATGGCACCCTACTCCCTATTGGCCCTGGTTGTTTCTACCACACTGTCTGAAATGGTACCCTACTCCCTATTGGCCCTGGTTGTTTCTACCACACTGTCTGAAAAGGCACCCTACTCCCTATTGGCCCTGGTTGTTTCTACCACACTGTCTGAAATGGCACCCTACTCCCTATTGGCCCTGGTTGTTTCTACCACACTGTCTGAAATGGCACCCTACTCCCTATTGGCCCTGGTCAAAAGTAGTGCACTACATAGTGGATAGGGTGTTGTTCCAGACGCACGTGACTTTGATCAAACCTTCTTGGACATCTGGTATGCTCGTTTGACTATTTCTCAGTTCTGTATCATCCTTGCTCCAACTCCTTTCACAGTACTGGAGCTACGGTGTATCGGTTCTGGCCGCTCCTGTGGAGGCGGTGGAGCCCAATTAACTGAAAAGTCTGGCACAGTGGGAGGTTGGGTAGGCAGAGCGGTGCTAAGATAAAGAGACCCTGTAAAGCTTTAAAAACGCTAGGAACGATCCTCCACTATGTGGGGGAATGATCTGGCAGGGGTTCTGCACCCTGAGGAAATATTATATTCTCAGAGTAAGTGAATTAATAAAAACGCATGAAACTAGAAAATGTCCTTTGTTCATGTCGCCTGAATAGGAAAATTAAATATATCACAGAAGTTACATCAAATCAATTTAGAGTGGAATATTATGTGAATCATAACTACATGATTCACAGCTAAACTACTTTTTTCATTAAAATAAAATCCCCCTTGACATTCATCTCAAGTTAGAATTCCTTCAGCCTACATGCACTTGCATCAACCGCGGCAAAATGATGGTACTAGTCTACAAAACATTAGGGACACCTGCGCTTTCCATGAAACACACTGACAAGGTGAATCATTTATTGATGTCACTTTAAATTTTAAAAAAAAATTATTTTTTAAATTGCCCTTTTTTTTTCTCCCCAATTTCGTGGTATCCAATTGGTAGTTAAGTCTTGTCTCATCGCTGCAACTCGAGTACGGACTCGGGAGAGGCGAAGGTTGAGAGCCATGCGTCCCCCGAAACAACCCAACCTAGCCGCACTGCTTCTTGACACAATGCACATCCAACCCAGAAGAGGAAACACCGTACACCTGGCGACCTAGTCAGCGTGAACTGCGCCCGGCCCAACACACGAGTTGCTAGTGCGCGATGAGACAAGGATATCCCTGCCGGCCAAACCCTCCCTAACCCGGACGACGCTGGGCCAATTGTGTGATGTCACTTGTTAAATCAACTTCAAAATCAGTATAGGTGAAGCCTTGAGACACAGATTGTGTGTGTGTGCCATTCTGAGAGTAAATAGGCGAGACAAAAGATTTAAGTGCCTTTGAATGGGGTATGGTAGTATATGCCAGGTGCACAAGAACTGCAACGCTGCTGGGATTTTCCACTTTTAACAGTTTGCATTGGCGTCAACATGGGCCAGCATCCCTGTGGAATGCTTTCGACACCTTATAGTCCATGATCCGAAACATTGAGGCTGTTCTGAAGGCAAAGGGGGTTGCAACTCAATATTAGGAAGGTGTTCTTAATGTTTTGTACACAGTAGTTGCAGCAGCTACAGAAACACAATACAGGATCTAATGCTCTAGAATAGCTGGTCATGTCTGTCCACATTGATGTCTAAGGGAATCATGACTGTACTGGACTGCATTGTTCCTGAACTACTGTGGATACTAGAGATTGTTCTAGAAATGGCTGCCTAGTGGCTACAGAAGCTACTACCAGACAGACGAGTGACATCCCCCAGCAAGGGTTTGGGACGAGGGTGTCACAGATCCATGGCTCTGTTGCAATATCCACACAAGTCTACACCTGTTGTATTCGGTGCACGTGACAAACTTTGATTTGATGCATACCATTTAGGAGGAAGCTATGGGTGTGTCTGAAAGGGTATCTTATGTACTATATAGTGCAGTGCACTACTATTGACCAGGGCCCATAAGACTAAAGTAGTGCACTATATAGGGCACAGGGATCAACTTCAGACAGTCTGCACTGGACAAGTGGTACAATAGTATGGATATTGGAACGTAGCCATACCGTCACCATAGTGACAGATCCCAGAACTGTACTGACCACCAGAATAAACCTGAGACCTAGTCCAGCTGTAGTAACAGACCCTAGTACTGTACTGACCACCATAATAAACCTGAGACCTAGTCCAGCTGTAGTAAGACCCTAGTACTGTACTGACCATCATAATAAACCTGAGACCTAGTCCAGCTGTAGTGACAGACCCTAGTACTGTACTGACCACCATAATAAACCTGAGACCTAGTCCAGCTGTAGTGACAGACCCTAGTACTGTACTGACCCCCATAATAAACCTGAGACCTAGTCCAGCTATAGTGACAGAACCTAGTACTGTACTGACCCCCATAATAAACCTGAGACCTAGTCCAGCTGTAGTGACAGACCCTAGTACTGTACTGACCACCATAATAAACCTGAGACCTAGTCCAGCTGTAGTGACAGACCCTAGTACTGTACTGACCCACCATAATAAACCTGAGACCTAGTCCAGCTGTAGTGACAGACCCTAGTACTGTACTGACCACCATAATAAACCTGAGACCTAGTCCAGCTGTAGTGACAGACCCTAGTACTGTACTGACCACCATAATAAACCTGAGACCTAGTCCAGCTGTAGTGACAGACCCTAGTACTGTACTGACCACCATAATAAACCTGAGACCTATTCCAGCTGTAGTGACAGACCCTAGTACTGTACTGACCACCATAATAAACATGAGACCTATTCCAGCTGTAGTGACAGACCCTAGTACTGTACTGACCACCACAAACATGAGACCTAGTGACAGTACTGTACTTACCATCGCAATAAACCTGAGGCCTAGTCCAGAGTAGTGACGGCATGATGCACACAGACAGAGGGGACAAAGACACAACAATGGAAATATGTCCTATAAGCAGGACAATAACCTAAAACAAGGCCAAATTCTACACTGGAGTTTCTTACCAAGAAGACAATGAATGTTCCTGAGTGGCCATGTTACAGTTTTGACTTAAATCTACGGAGATACCTGAAAATGGTCAACAACTAATTTGACAGAGCTTGAAGATTTTTGAAAAGAATGGGCAAATGTTGCACAATCCAGGTGTAGAAAGCTCCTAGTGACTTACCCAGAAAGACCCACAGCTGTAATCGCTGCCAAAGGTGCTTCTACAAAGTATTGAACTCAGAGGTGTGAATACTTATGTAAATGAGATTTGTATTTAATTTGTAATAAATTTGCAAAAATTTCAAAAAACATGTCTTCACTTTGTCATTATGGGGTATTGTGTGTAAATGGTTGAGGAAAACCGATATATTTAATCCATTTTGAATTCCGTCTGTAACACAACAAAATGTGGAATAAGTCAAGGGGTAATGAACACTTCCTGAAAGCCCTGTGGCATATGGCGCAGTCACGCAACGCGTGGGACCAAACACTTGTCTGTGACTATACGGCTTAAGCTAGTCACATGGGATGTTTTCAGCCTCTGAACATAGACAGACAAACGGTTGAATCATTGACTCAACCAGACTCGTTCAATTAGGAGAGTGGGAACTAGTAGGTGTCAATCTTTAGGGAGGGATATCTCCGAGACGAGAAAATGGCCATACTCAAGACATGCAGTAAATCAGTAATCATTATCGTCGTATCACTCCACTCGGCGAAGGACTTCGAGAGACGCAATCACGGCCTGATTATCTACAGACGATTGTGTGTTACACTTCCAGGGGAGAGAGATCTGGCGTCTGCTCACCCAAAGGCATGATGAGAGGGTTAGTGTTGAGAGTTGATTGGTGGGTGGGAGCTGTGATTAATTTCACGACTTCACTTCATACCACAGCAATCAGCCATGAGGAGACTGACATACTTTTTGGTGCTTTCCGTCATATTTTCCACATTACACAATCTCCCAAAAATATAACTTTTTCCCTCTAAGAAAAGTTTGCCCATCGCCTCCAACCACATCATAAATCCCAGAAATAAAGTTGTTTGGTTCCCTGCTTCTCCTACTTCAGTACGTACCGTGTAAGTTAGTCAGAGCGTACTCCAGGCCCTTCATGGCCTTCACCTGGTTGCTCTTGAAGCGGGCCAAGCCAAACTCCTGGGGAATAGAACAGACAGACATGACAGGAAACAGCAGGATTTAAATGGGGAGACATGAGAACAGCAGGGTACTCCCCCCCCCCCCCCCCCCCTCTTTCTCTCTCCCTCCTTTCATCTCTCTTGTTCTCTCTCTTTCCCTTCATCTCGACTTCCTTTCTCTCTCTAGGGGTAGTCAAGGCTAGCCCACACTGCTAATAATAATAATTCTACCCTGCGTAGAAAACTGGCCTTGCGTAGAAAACATTCCTGGTGGAAGATGACCATTTCTTTGTTTTGGCATCTGCAGACACTTTTCCTCTTGTGCCATTACTCGACCCTATAAACCCTCTCGTGTGTGAGAGAGAGAGAGAGAATGCCTAGCTTGCTGAGGTGGAAAATACTTATGTGGGCCTCTTAGATTTGTCCGACCAAATATCTGGGTGGAACTTAAGGGAAAATCTGTTTTTCAACTCAGACTGGGCTTTAGTTATAGATGGATTATATACATATGTTCTCATAGGTGTCCAACAACGACCGCAAGCAGATCCTTCAAATTGATTTCCCAGGCTACAAATCCAAATGTACTGCTGCTTTGCAGACTGCTGCTATTCAATATCTGCTCCCATTTAAACGGGTCATGGCTTTGGTGATGAAAAGGGATCGTCTGTCCTGAGGTGAACTGGAGGTGAGGTACTTGAACTATTTTGCTGTAGTGTAGTGGTCCTCTGAGCCTCGTATACGTGGATGTATTCAATAGCCATCAGGCCTGGGTTCAAATAGTATTTGTTATCCATTAAAATAATTTAGCTGCACTTGTTTGAGCCTGATTGGCGCAATGTCACCAATGGAGTAGTCCCAAAACCAAACTCATTCGGCAACCCAGACAGGCTCAATCAAACACTCAAAGTATTTGAAAGAAAGCAAACACTATTTGAACCCAGGTCTGCTTCGAACATTACTTTAGTCCTGGATGTACACTACAGTGCCTTGCGAAAGTATTTGGCCCCCTTGAACTTTGCGACCTTTTGCCACATTTCAGGCTTCAAACATAAATATATAAAACTGTATTTTTTTTGTGAAGAATCAACAACAAGTGGGAAACAATCATGAAGTGGAACAACCATTTATTGGATATTTCAAACTTTTTTAACAAATCAAAAACTGAAAAATTGGGCGTGCAAAATTATTCAGCCCCCTTAAGTTAATACTTTGTAGCGCCACCTTTTGCTGCGATTACAGCTGTAAGTCGCTTGGGGTATGTCTCTATCAGTTTTGCACATCGAGAGACTGACATTTTTTCCCATTCCTCCTTTTAAAACAGCTCGAGCTCAGTGAGGTTGGATGGAGAGCATTTGTGAACAGCAGTTTTCAGTTCTTTCCACAGATTCTCGATTCAGGTCTGGACTTTGACTTGGCCATTCTAACACCTGGATATGTTTATTTTTGAACCATTCCATTGTAGATTTTGCTTTATGTTTTGGATCATTGTCTTGTTGGAAGACAAATCTCCGTCCCAGTCTCAGGTCTTTTGCAGACTCCATCAGGTTTTCTTCCAGAATGGTCCTGTATTTGGCTCCATCCATCTTCCCATCAATTTTAACCATCTTCCCTGTCCCTGCTGAAGAAAAGCAGGCCCAAACCATGATGCTGCCACCACCATGTTTGACAGTGGGGATGGTGTGTTCAGGGTGATGAGCTGTGTTGCTTTTACGCCAAACATAACATTTTGCATTGTTGCCAAAAAGTTCAATTTTGGTTTCATCTGACCAGAGCACCTTCTTCCACATGTTTGGTGTGTCTCCCAGGTGGCTTGTGGCAAACTTTAAACAACACTTTTTATGGATATCTTTAAGAAATGGCTTTCTTCTTGCCACTCTTCCATAAAGGCCAGATTTGTACAATATACGACTGATTGTTGTCCTATGGACAGAGTCTCCACCTCAGCTGTAGATCTCTGCAGTTCATCCAGAGTGATCATGCGCCTCTTGGCTGCATCTCTGATCAGTCTTCTCCTTGTATGAGCTGAAAGTTTAGAGGGACGGCCAGGTCTTGGTAGATTTGCAGTGGTCTGATACTCCTTCCATTTCAATATTATCGCTTGCACAGTGCTCCTTGGGATGTTTAAAGCTTGGGAAATCTTTTTGTATCCAAATCCGGCTTTAAACTTCTTCACAACAGTATCTCGGACCTGCCTGGTGTGTTCCTTGTTCTTCATGATGCTCTCTGCGCTTTTGACGGACCTCTGAGACTATCACAGTGCAGGTGCATTTATACGGAGACTTGATTACACACAGGTGGATTGTATTTATCATCATTAGTCATTTAGGTCAACACTGAATCATTCAGAGATCCTCACTGAACTTCTGGAGAGGGTTTGCTGCACTGAAAGTAAAGGGGCTGAATAATTTTGCACGCCCAATCTTTCAGTTTTTGATTTGTTAAAAAAGTTTGAAATATCCAATAAATGTCGTTCCACTTCATGATTGTGTCCCACTTGTTGTTGATTCTTCACAAAAAAATACAGTTTTAGATCTTTATGTTTGAAGCCTGAAATGTGGCAAAAGGTCACAAAGTTCAAGGGGGCCGAATACTTTTGCAAGGCACTGTATCCATACAGGGAGACAGGACTGTCCTATAGCTGCTCTGGGGCAGTCTTGTCCTATAGCTGCTCTGGGGCAGTCTTGTCCTATAGCTGCTCTGGGGCTGGCCTGTCCTATAGCTGCTCTGGGGCTGGCCTGTCCTATAGCTGCTCTGGGGCTGGCCTGTCCTATAGCTGCTCTGGGGCTGGCCTGTCCTATAGCTGCTCTGGGGCTGGCCTGTCCTATAGCTGCTCTGGGGCTGGCCTGTCCTATAGCTGCTCTGGGGCTGTGGTATTTTCTGTTGTGCTGGTCTGTACTACATCGGTGCTGTACCTGGATAGGTCTGGAGAAGCCGTAGACTCCAGAAGAGATCCAGGCCTCTCGTCTGAGCAGCGTGAAGGCAGGCCGGTCCTCTGACTCCTGGAACACGCAGCGCTCCTCCACAGTCTAGGAAAGAAAGGAGGAAGGGATGGAAGAGAGAGGGTTGTTAACCAGGTGGTGTTGGTTTGCTGACATCAACTATAGGGCACAATACATAAAGAAGCAAACAACTTCAATGCAAAATGAATGAAGAACAAGTTATCAATTCCACTTCATTTTGAGGAACTGGTTGCATGCGATAATAACATACTGTTTTGGAAGAATCTGACATTTTGTTTTGAAATATGATCTTGTAGATAATTACAAAGTTGTTCCATCTGTCTAGTGATATGAGTCATTCTCTCCTTCAGCTGCCGTCTACTGGAATCAAAACAAGACAGCGCTCGCTAGCACGCCACCACAACGCTTCGCGTTAACTAGACGGAGGACATAATCTGGTGGGGTGTGGGTGGGTGGCTGTGTGTTCCTTATGGTGCTCCTCTTTGCTCATCCATCAAGTTGACAGCACCATATCTTGTTAGATAGACGTCATGTGTTGGTGATCTTGAGACGAACACAAAGTGGGAAGGGGATGGACAAAGTGTTGGTGATCTTGAGACGAACACAAAGTGGGAAGGGGATGGACAAAGTGTTGGCGATCTTGAGACGAACACAAAGTGGGAAGGGGATGGACAAAGTGTTGGCGATCTTGAGACGAACACAAAGTGGGAAGGGGATGGACAAAGTGTTGGCGATCTTGAGACGAACACAAAGTGGGAAGGGGATGGACAAAGTGTTGGTGATCTTGAGACGAACACAAAGTGGGAAGGGGATGGACAAAGTGTTGGTGATCTTGAGACGAACACAAAGTGGGAAGGGGATGGACAAAGTGTTGGTTGAATCATGAAAAGGTCTGTGTATGATTGTAGTGTAGGTCTAGTTGACATTGACCAAGTATGGTGAGATAAAATGTCTCTTCAGTCTCTCACATTAAAGCCTTGTTCTATTGCTAACCGTAGAATGGAGTGAACTCTGACTCTCGTAGAGACTTGAGATGTAAACCATGAGATATCCACCCACCCGGCTGACTCAAAGGAGGTTACACAACTTCATCTCTTTCTCATCCAACAAACCAGGTCCCTGAGAAACAGAAAACCACCAACAATACATTTCACGTCTGTGTCTCTTTAGTCAAGGGCTTACCAGTCTGAACCAATATCCAGCCAGACTGCGGAACTGTTGCACATTCTTTTTTTTAGGAAATGTCACAAATTATATACAATGGAAAACGTTGTGGGTATCAGCATGAAGGAATTTCTCTGGGAAACAGTATATTCATTGTGCTGTAGGCTTGGAGACGGTCGGTTGCTAGAGAAAACAAACAAGCGCAACCAGTAAACAAGCCAGTCTCTCAGGGGGGCGGGGCAACGCAGAGGGCACTTTCTTGTCAATGTCTAGGGTCTTGTGGCTGTAATATAGGTCAACCACTGGAGGTCATGAAGGGACAGATACCAACCTAGCCTAAACCATTGAGGAAAATATATTTCCTTCCGTATCTAAAGATATGCAATAATAACACTATTTGGACAGCCGTTTTCATGTAGACGTGCATATCAAAGTCTCTGTTCAATCGTAGGCTGTGTGCGAATACGTAGATACATTCTTATCTTAGTCAATACTAATAGAGTCAGTGTTTCCTTTTTTTATAGGCGGTGCTCCGCTGCTAGATGCAGTAGGGGAAACGCAGTGTGTTCCTCTGTCTGGTGGTGGTGCTGATATCATCTCCTAAAGACAGAACACGGATTTCTAACAAATACAAGACACTACATGGTGCTGAGTCAGTGTACTGTACAGGGACATGAGCGTCCACCAACCTAGTAAAACAGAGAAATCTACACGTACTAACAAACACATACATGAACTACATGTGCCTGGCATGAGTGTCAAACCCACACGTTTGGTGTTACAAGCACCATTCTCCAACCACTACGCTGTGGGAACCAGTATCCCTGGGTTCCAAATCAACACCTAGCCCCTACTCACTTCTTGGTGTAGGGGCTAGGGGTCGACTCAGAACGGAGCATATGTCGGGGTGTACCTCACCATTAACGTAGTGTGATTGAGGTTCCAGGTGTACGTGGTGAGGCTCTTGGTGACCGGGTCGACGACGGAGTCCTCTACGATGTAGACGGAGCGTGATAGGTTGGAGGGGAAGAGGAACTCGGCCCAGCGAGGCATTCGATTGGTCTTGGTGAGCAGGCGTCTGGAGAGAAGCCGCTGGTCCGCCGTCACCTCACGGATCACCACGTCCTCTGTGAGAACATGGGTGCTGATGCACGGGAACACACACAATGTTTGCGGTATGCTATCAGTTGGTCCAATTACTAGTTGTTCAGACAACATAACATATTTTCACGACACTTAACATACTCCACAAACAAATTTTGAACATTGTCAGTACTTCTGCATTTAACCTGCTAAATAGTTGCAGATTTGTACATTTCAAGTACTTGTATTTGATTATTAGCAATCGAATACAAACCTTGAATCAAGTAGTCAAATGAAAGATGGCTGGGTTAAATACAGAGCAGAAATTAACAATACAAACTAAATGAAGCCACTGACTGACTAAGTCACTTCCTTCTGATCTCACAAAGCTTGGCATCACTTCTCCACTGTGGTCATTCTCAGTTCTCCATCTTAATAAACTCTTCTCACTGTTGTTTTTTCTAAACTTGTCTAACAGCGTCAGACACCATCGTCTCATTGTGATTGAGAGCAGGGCAATTCCACAGTAACATAATGATGCTGAGACTCCGATTCTTTCACTTTAGAAAGTATATCAAACAAAAAACAATGACTGCAAAGTTAAACAAACTGTACAACTCTATGCATAAGGACTACTTGTACCAATGTCCACTGAACATTTTGCAAAAACACATTTGGTTGAACAGTGCAGATGCACAGTTTGGCTATAGAATGACAGTTGGTGCCGTTTGTGCAGATTCACATTCACAGCTGATAGTAGGAGAAAGCAGACAGGTTTTCCATGGGTCTGGAGTTTGTTACTCAATGGTAAATAGGCATATCCCTTCTCTCTCCTACTAGATGCGCATCTCACCAAATCATTGAGGCATCCGCCATAAAAAGGTCAGCGCGAGGTCCTGTACCTGAATGGGTTGGGATACCTCTGCCAGAAGGCAGAGACAACATGGTCCCACGTGGTCCTGATGTCTACGTCGTTAGAGAAGTACTTGACCATTCTCCCCCTGCCTGCCGATGTGCAGGCTGTTGGTCTGAACACGGACTATTTCGAATTGTCCTGTCTGTGATAACTATGCTGGGTGCTCTGATGTTACTGACTCCATCCACACCTGACGCACACACTGAACCCTGGCGAGGAAGAGAGGTGGAGGGAGGGAGAGAGGGATATTTCAGGATAACAGGTATAATAGAACAGACCTTTATCTCAGCTACATGTAGGTCTGATAACATCAGATACTGTATGTGTTCAAAACAGAACCAAAAAGATGTGTTGCTCTGCTCTAGGTTTGTAGCTACTACTGGCTAGATACAGCCCTCTGTGGTTATTATGTGCAGCTTCAATCATTTTAGTCATTTAACAGACACTTTTTAACAGACACAATTTAACAGCGACTTACATGAGAAATTAGGGCTAAGTGCCTTGCACATTGGCAGATTATTCACCTAGTCGGCTCGTGGATTCGAACCAGTGACCTTTCAGTTACTGACCCAATGCGCTTAACCATTAGGCTACATGCTGCCAGTCCCACAAAATAGGATGTACTGTGTAAAAGTAGCTAGCTTAGTATCTCCTGACAGCTGGGTCAAATACACACAGGTATCATATGAACTTAGACCAGTACACCCTGCGGGGTATCTCCGTTCGCTTTACTAGACCTGTCACAGATTCAGTCACATACTGTACAAGGGGAGAAGCAACATTGCTCAGGTTGCATGGGAAATAACGTGACCCCCTGCAACATGTGACAGTTGTGACGTTAGATGACGATTGGCACAAGGTCTTCACTAGTTACCACAACTACAAAGTCATAATTATCACTAAACCCCGCCTGTTCATACAAATTATCTCCTTAAAATCCAAGCTTTACCCTCAACTTAACCACACTGCGAACCTTATGACTAACCTTAATTTAAAGACCAAAAAGCACATTTTTGTTTTAATTCATTTTTACGAACTTGACCATTTTGACTTTGTGACTGTGGTAACTAGTGACAACCATCAAACTGCTCATTCAATCGAAAAAGCATACCGGTTTTGAAATTAATCTTGTTCTATTAATACCTAGCTACATTGCCAAGAACATAACTCCCGTTCCCTTTACAATGTACTTGTCTGGATTGAGCGTGCTGGTCTTTGTGGAACATGTCACATTGACTGATCGTGCTATTATGCAACCTAGCTGGCAAAAACACTAAATTCATGCACGATTATGAAGGCTACATAAATTATTAGCTAGCTAGTAATTCGCTACTATACGGGTTTGTCTAGCTTACTGACATAATTTTAGCAGTTTCACAGAGTGAAATGTAACGTTAGCTATCGTTTTGTTACGTGTTAGCATGAGTAGCTTAGCTAGCTAATTCCTCAAAATACAGATTATATCAAGTTATCAAACTGTACTGAACTATGGCAAGTATTTACTGTTCACATACCTGATATACTATCGCAGCATTTATGGGGATTTTCAGTGCACCAATAGTTAGATTTCCTCCGTCATGTTCCCTATTTTGATAGTAGCGTAACAGCAGTCGTCATTGAATCGGGAAGTTGCCTAGTCCAAAAATGGCATGTGTAGTATCCAACAATGCACTGCTTTAATCATGAATATTCATGATAGGACTACAACTCTCTTCTTCTATTGGACTTCATTGGTGAAAACCACGCCGATGAAGATACATTGTCATGATGTATACTTTTTTTAAACAGGAATATCTTTCGTTATTTGTCTGTTCTTGGAGATGTTTACATTTTGAAATAATGTAAGGTAATAATTCACATCCAAACTGTTAATAATTTGTTTTTAGTAGCCTCTACAGTACATTGGCAGTGGTATATCCCCTTCTAGTGGTCTCTGTAACAGGTTTGTAATGTGCAGATTGAACTGTTTGCATGATTCACGTCGATCTGGGCAGATGTAATCACAAAAACGTTTCATCATTTCTTTATTTAGTAACTATACCACAAACACACCAATGCATTAAATGGATTTTGCTGAATAAGATATGCAATAGATACTTGATCATTAAGACAAAAATATATAAAATAGTGCAAATGTAAATGTCCATTTAGAGAAATATCTTAATGCCCATTTAGATTAGATATTTATACAATATGAAATAAAAATCCAAAATAAATAGGGAACACACAATTCATTCATGAAACAAATACTGCAGATGTCTTTCTTATGTTACCTGCTTCAACATTAGTACTGCAGTATTATTTATCTGTATGATAAACAGGCTTACTATTCATGTCCCAGGTACACCTAAATAGATGTAGTAGTTTACGAGTTCCAGTAATAGGGTTTCCCCAGTAGGCTTCAGTATCCACACTTAGACCACAGTCTCTATGCCCCACATAAAATCTCTGAGTTTGGTGTAGCAGTGACCGGGTCCGTACGGAGAGAAGTCTCCCTCGTAGTACACCACAAAACTGTTCCGCTGCTGCTGAGGCACACGATGCACCTTACTACTATAGGCCCCACAGTGACTGTCCATAGAGTAGGACTTACTATCATAGATACTGTAGTTAGGGGCACCTGCCATGGCCATCAAGGCACTAGCTGGGTAGCGTCGCACCTCATCATGGTTGTGGTTCACTTTATTGATCAGATGACCAGACTCCTTCACTGTTGTAATGGTAATGGATACAGAGTCTGCTCCAGCCCCAGATCTATACCCAGTCTCAGTCCTCTTGTCCCCATCAGGCTCCTCTGAGTCTCTGGCCACCCTGGAAGACTCTTTGGTTCTAGGCATCTGCTTCCTCCTCCTACACTTGCGACAGAGGCAGTTGAGACATTGGCGCCGGGTGGGGAACTTGGTGCAGCCGTTGGTTCTGTTAGCCAGAATGATAGCCACCACCCCTGGGAGGCAGATGGCAGGTCCAATGGCGATGAGATGGATCCCGCCCAGGGTCTCTCCCTTTATGCCCGACATGGTGAACATGAAGCCAAAGAACAGTAAGGGGCTGCTGATGGCCACCACCATCCCTGTGCGGGGGTTCATGTCGTCGACCCTCATGGTGTCCAGCCCTCCACGTCACTGAGTTTGCTCACTTCGAGACGGTACACTCCTCACAGTCCTCTTGTAACACTGTATTCCAGAGTCTAAC
Organism: Oncorhynchus clarkii lewisi; assembly: GCF_045791955.1. Taxonomy (NCBI): domain Eukaryota; kingdom Metazoa; phylum Chordata; class Actinopteri; order Salmoniformes; family Salmonidae; genus Oncorhynchus; species Oncorhynchus clarkii. The sequence continues at coordinate 8,697,051 of NC_092165.1, forward strand.
CCTAACCCTAATCCACTCACAAGATGGGACATGTCGGGCGCATGCAATCTGTCGATCACTCAAATGGCATTGAGTGTCTAATTAACACACTTTTCAACCAGGCATGTCATGCCTTCAGCTCTCTTTCTTAACTATTACACAGCACTAGTTTGTGTTGTACTTACCTTCTCCACTTCATAACAAATGGTGGTAGGCAACTGCCATATTCACTGAAGTATAAACTTTCCCCTGTCAAAAAGTAAATTGCAGTTTTCCTTTGCAAGTCACTTGAACTACTCAGAAAATAGTCACTTTTGAATTAGTAGAAAAACCTCTATCAAACATGAATTATATTCACACTTTATGAATGATTCATTCAATGGAAAGGCTGGGTGTAGTTGGTCTGTGCTGCATCGCCTGATGAAGTCTGTCTAGATATAACTGTGGTTGGTTGTGTGTTTGGAGACAGTCTAGGGAGGTTGAAGATGGACACGTACCCTTTAGAACAGGATCTGACTTACTAGAGGTGGAATGAAAGTCATCCCGAACACTTCCATCTGCTCTGTGGTTCTAGCCAAGAGACACAGTGTGCCTTACCCAAACCACAAACAAATATATAGAGAACGAGATCAGCTCTCTGGGTCTAACCTTGGTCCAACAGATGACGATACCTCCTATGAACCTAATTCTGGACTTTGATTTAAATGGCTTCGGGGTGTGTCCTGGCCCCCATTTCAAGGGAAGATGTTTTGACATGGGTCAAGCTTCTACTAGTGAGAGAGGAAGACGCCAATTCCCCCAGTGCTGTCTGATGCATATGGGGGAGTCGGAGATGCTCCTTCAATGGTCTCGTATTTGAGTGATACATGATAGGAGGGCGGTAGCAAAACCAGCCCCTTGCTGTAAATCAAAACTGGGTGTGTCCCTTTGCTTGTGCATGGGGAGTCATCCTTGGGGTATCAAAATGTTTTGGAAAAATACACGGAAAGGGTCATGGGTTCATTGATGTGCATGCAACTAAAGAGAGCCTGGTTTGATTGCCACTGTAATGTTTTCTTTATCATGTTTTACTCTGAAGTCAATGGCACTATCGCTCTAACAACTCTGACCTACAGATGTAGGATCTTTAATATGAGACAGTCTGCTACAGCAGGAAAATATCCTGCAGCAAGAGGAAATTAGAATTATTATGTGGATTATAGTTAATGGACATTTTGTAGGGGTTGACACATCAAGTCTGAAATTTCAAAGTGGAAAACTACACGTTTTTAATTTCCTGCATTGCAGGAACGTTCTCCTGCAACAGGGTGATTGAATAAAGATCCTACATCTACAACAAACCTTTTATTTTTTCACTTTTTCCTAATATGCTGTAAGAGTCAAAGTCCAAAAGTAAGATATATATATATATATATATATATATATATATATATAGTATATACTTCTCATAGAGAAGCTGTATACACACAGAGGAGACATACACTGATAAAGGTGGAGGAGAGGCCATTCTCCTAATCTAACTGCTATTGGGGTTGTATCCGCTCTCGTCAACCTTCTGTGGTTTCTTCGGCACTCATCGGGGCGAGTGCCAACTTCCTGCAAGGAACGGAACACTTGGGTTAGGTTGCACCACAGCCACTTGATTAGTGTGTGGTTTAGATAGAAGCTGCAGGTTGGATTACTGTACACTTGGTGGCCTCGGAATTCCGCCTGATATAAGTCTATATTGTGCAAATCCTCATGGACTCTGATGAAAGGCTTATCAGTTTACTAAACTATCTCTGCATATGACACTGTTAATGATGCATAATTTGGGGCCTGTGTCATTTAAATGACTCTGGTTTGAAAACAATTCCCAATGCATTTCATAGACAGGACTGGTGCATATCTTTCGTTGGATAATGCCAATTCTTATGATATGCTACTAAAATAAATCACTATTGATTTATGCTTGGGCGCGTTCTGTACACATGTAAAGCCGTCACAGCGTATCTGATTTGGAGTAGATCTTATTTCAATCGGATCCAAATGCAAAGACAACACACATCAGTTTCAATGGGGAAAAGTCCACTTGAAACAGAGTTTACGTCAAGCCTTTATGTCCTCTGTACTTGGAATATATAAGCCTATATATTCCAATATATATAAGCCTATATATAAGCCTATGGTCAGTTGGAAATAAATTCATAATTCTAATAAGAAAAGAGAGACATTTCAGATGGACATGTCAGTGGTTTTATTTGATGAGTGACATAAAATATCCGTATTTTATATATTTTTAATGTCGTGAGTATTTCGACACTGTCCGTCATCAGAAAGCAATCATGTTGTTTTACAACCCAGTACGGGGAATGGAGGGAACACTCAACTATATATTTGGCTGTAGTACTACTGTCAGGAGAGCACACTATTTCTGTTCATTGATTTATGTATTGATGGCAACTTACACACTAGTTGACCTACTCTGTTACACTCTGCATCACATACGGATGAATGATTTTGTGGATGTGTTGATAAAGTCCACTATATTTCAGAAGACATTGATATAGTTTGCTTAACAAATTGATGATCAAGACAGTTGACTATACTGTATCACTAACTATTGATAATACATCACATTATAACTAGTCCTTATATAACCCATATTATGTACAAATGTCAAACATTTCAGCTCGTATTTTAAGTGTTATGACTAATGATTGAAAAAGCCCTCTGAAGCAATAATGTTTGATGATAGCTAAGGTTTCACACCTCACCAGTCTATACTGGGCACAAATTAGATTACAGTTTGTCCTAGCCACTGTGCTTCTACAACTGCATTGTTTGCTCTTTGGGGTTTTAGGCTGGGTATCTGTAAGCACTTTGTGACAACTGCTTGTGTAAAAAGGGCTTTATAAAATACAATTGATTGAGGACTTGCTTATGCCCTCGGGACAGTGGTAGAATGGTCATATGGTGACAACAGTTTATAATGCTGCAACCGCATCCAAACAGAAAACTCATTATCATTCACTGTTTATGACATCTTAATAGCAATTCACAAAGACATTTACCATTATAGTAAAAAGCATATGGATACATAATACAGAGTTTCCTTCATTTTGGATGAATGTAAAAAAATGTAGTAAGCAATTGTGTGTAGCATATTTTGCACAAGGCATCAGAGAAATCAGTGATCATGAAAAATCCCTGTTTTGTTTCCTCCTCCAGTCCCGTAGATGTCACTCACACACTCAGCCAAGGGGGGAAATGTGTAGTTACCGTTGTCGTTGACTGTTTTCTTCTTCGTGAGTTTTGGCGGTGCACTCCATGGCGGTGTCCTCCATGGTGTCATTGTAGTGAGGTTGAATATCAAGAAAATAAGAACTAGCCCTTCTTAATCATGACTGGTTACACAGCAGACGAAAAGCTCCGCGTAGAGCAGATTTCAAACCTCAGGAGGAAATGGCTGAAGGACCAAGAGCTCAGTCCCAGAGAGCCCGTGCTGCCAAAGACAGCCCCCGGGCCGGTGGCAAAATTCTGGGCTGGCTTTCTGGAACCGAAGACCCTGTGGAGACTTTACGTGAGTTCATCATTTTGGCCATTTCATTGTACTATATCAACGAACAACACTGTGTGAATTGGATTAGAATGACGAACTAGCTAGTATTTGTGATAGCTACGTGCTATGTTTTTGTTTTGAGACGTCGGTGTTACTGCTTACTAGCTAGCCTAGCCAGTTGCATGGGTCGTCACTAGTTACCATAGCCACATTGACTAGTATTCTCATGCTTGGTGTGATGCCAGTCACCTGTGCCACTGCCAACCTGAATGTAACATAGCTACTGGCATGTTGCTAACTAGTAGTTGTACCGAAAAAGTGCATCAACTGTTGTCAGCAAGAAATCAACAACACCTGTTAACATTTGTGACACACGTCCCCTTTGTGTTGCTCTCTTTCCAGACCTACAAAGTCTACACTGGTGGAGTGTTCGCCTTGACCCGGTTGCTGATCCCTGCCTGGGTTGTGCATTATTATGTGAAGTATCATGTTGCTGTAAGTTCAATCAATTCAACACCAACAATTATATTGTCTTTTCATTCATGTAGTAATGTTGTTGTTAGGAAAACCTGTTCCTTTAGTGTAAGAGGATTTTTGGCCCAACCAGATACCACCTGGATTCTTCCAACCACCTCACAGGCCTAATTGGTTCGATTTAAAACACCAGGCCTCCCAGCTCTAAATCAGACATGAAATGCCAGGCTGTGTCACTCAAAAATCAGCATTGCTAATGCTTTCCCTTGACCTACTGCCTAGACAGACAGGTCTTGATTTAAAAGGCTGAGACCTAATGGTCAAGGAGACTGATCATGTGTTTGACCTTGGATGTTCAAAGTTAATTGTGCATCGATTTATGAAATGTTATTATACAGTAGTGGATTGCAGTTTTTAGCCCTGTGTTGTTGGTGTTCATTCACTATACCTGCTCTATTGAAAGTTGTATCATGCATGTGTCATAGAAGAGTCTTCAATTCAATCTAAAACATTGACCTGTCCTGCTTGTGTTTGTCACAGAAAAAGCCCTATGGCATCGTGGAGCTGAAGCCCAGACTGTTCCCTGTAAGTACATCTCATGTGTTGTTACAGGAACACGATTAAGCCTAGTCCTGTATGAAAAAGCACATACAATGAAGAATCTCCATTGTAAGTGCTTTTTAGTCCAGAATACGATTAATCTGTGTCTGTGAACTGGCTCTTAGTGTTACAGTGGATTCACTGCCCACTGGGCAAAAACAGGTTGAAACATACATTGTTTCCATGTCATTTCAACCGAGAAATGCAAATGTCAACATGGAAAACTAATTGGTTTTGCAAAAGTCATTAGGGAATTTTGTATTTTTTTCACCTAACTTTTAACCTACATGACTGGGTGACATTTTTGGTTGATTTCACATTAAATTCATATTAGTTGACAACTCAACCAAATGTAAATCAAAAGTAGATGTTGAACTGCCATCTGTACCCAGTGGGTTGGGTTAAATACGGACGACATATTTCAGTTGAACAACTGACTAGGTATCCCCCTTTCCCTTTCCTTTTGTATTGATGATTGGACAAGATGGCGCCGACAGAGGGTCACCTCACTTCTAGTCCTTAGGAAGCTTTGCCGTGTTTTGTTTTTTATGTGTTATTTCTTACATTGTTAGCCCAGAAAATCTTAAGTGTTATTACGTACAGCCGGGAAGAACTACTGGATATCAGACTTAGATGTGTGTGTATTAGGTTTTGTTGTGGAATTGTTCGATTTCTTGTTAGATATTGCTGCATTGTCGGAACTAGAAGCACAAGCATTTCGCTACATTTGCAGTAACATCTGCTAACCATGTGTATATGTGACCAATAAAATGTGATTTATTGCTTATAGATTTATTAACAGATGCATGTGACACAATGGTGCACTTTGGCAGTTTACAGTAAAGAACTGAATTGCAGTGTAGCTTATATATAAACTGCACTGTAATTGTGGCCTACTATGGTAACACAAAATAATGTATTTTAGCAGATGCTTTTATCCAAAGCGACTTACGGTCATGCGTGCATACATTTTACATATGGGCAATCCTGAGAATTGAACCCACTACCCTGGTGTTACAATAGTCATGCTCTACCAACTGAGCTACCACGGACCACAAAAGCCCTGGATTCCCAGACAGCTTTCCTAGACCTTGCAATGAAAGAGTAGGGACATCTAGCAACTGACTCTTTCATTATCTGTTAATTTTCCCTGTCTGTGTTCAGGGCGACACCATCTTGGAGACGGGAGAGGTTGTTCCAGACCTCCCAGAGAGCCATGGTCACCACTGAAGAAGACATAGTTGAAAGAATTACACAGTCTTTTTGTCCCTGCCCTGTTGTAAAAAAACTTTATGTATATGTCATTAAATAATATTTACAATACTAATACATGTCAGAGAAGTATATTTGGACAAGAATGTGGGGGAAAGAGTGCTGCATTTATTTGACTAATTCAGATCCAGTGTTTCAATCCAAATGTATTAGTCACAGGTGCCGAATACAACGGGTACAGTGAAATGCTTACTTACGAGCCCTTAACCAACAATGCAGTTAAAAAAAATACAGATAAGAATAAGAAATAAAAGTAACAAGTAATTAAAGAGCAGCAGTAAAATGACAATAGCGAGACTATATACAGGGGGGGTACCGATACAGAGTCAATGTGTGGGGGCACTTATTAAAGTGACTATGCATAGATGATAACAACAGAGTAGCAGTGGTGTAAAAGGGGGGGGGGGGGGTCAATACAAAAAGTCTGGGTAGCCATTTGATTAGGTGTTCAGGAGTATTATGGCTTAGGGGTAGAAGCTGTTTAGAAGCTTCTTGGACCTAGACTTGGCGCTCCGGTACTGCTTGCTGTGCGCTAGCAGAGAGAACGGTCTATGACTAGGGTAGCTGGAGTCTGACAATTTTTAGGGCCTTCCTGGTATAGTGGTCCTGGATGGCAGAAAGCTTGGCCTCAGTGATGTATTGGGCCGTTCACACTACCCTCTGTTTAAACGTTTAAAATAAGAGCTTTGCAAACGATTTGACACAAGTAACCAATAGTGTAACCAAACTCATAATCATATTTGATGTTTGTATATTATGGATGGCTATGGTTTATTAGTACACTACTGTCGTCTATGTCCAGATTAGGTTGCTTTCCAGATAATTCATCCTCTGTGTTAAAAGTTACTGTCAATAGGTGGCGCACGAGACCATAAAAAAAGTACTTCACTCCAAAGCGGAAGGTCAACACCCTCCAGTATACCATCATCCTTTGCGTTTTTTTTTTTAAATGTAGCATTACATCACGGTATGAAACAGGAGGCCAACTCCAAAGAGTGTGGTAAACAACTAAATTAATTTACTTCTCTTTAGTACATATGGAAATAGTGAAATATGAAAAGATAATATGAGAGGTCTTGAGTGTTGTCGCCGACAGGATTCCTAGACATTTGCCTCGGATCCCCGGCTTTTTTTTGGGTAAGCAAAGGGACGAAAGATGGCTAGCTGAAAGCTGGCTAGCTGAAAGCTATTTTGCTAATTTACCCAAGCTGTCATTTATCACAATTCAGACTCACAAACATGTCATGAATACATAATTTCTTGTCAGGATTATCGGTCAGAGATTAGGGCCAAAGTCAACCATTATGAGTGTTCACTGTCCAACCCTAGATGAGTCAGAACAGCTAACGTAGCTGCTAAAGTTATCTATCGAGCTGGCTAACGTTAACCGTACCAAGTAAAAGACACGTTCAAGTAATATAACATTACATGGGAAGTTATTGGGCTTTATTATCATTTTACAACTGTGGTGAGCTAATTGTAAGATTCTGTTGAAATTGGTTGACAGTCATTTTGCCATCCATGGTCAATGTGGCTAAATGGCTCTGACACAGTTAGCTGTGACCCCTGTACAATCTTTATTATTATAGTGTTCTGATTATGTAACACATTGGATAATGACAAAATGTTTAGATGCTCCTCTTGCAAAATTCTTCCCTGTTTGCAGGTTGAATTAACACCTTTGAAATTATATGTAAGGGTGTGTAGATGAAAGAGTTGTCTCTGCATCTGCCAATGGGCCTAGCTAGTGACAGTATATTACAGAAAATTAAGTTTGAACAAAGTCGGTGCTGTGTTGTGTCCCTTTATTGAAAACACTGTTTAACATGAGGCAATATTTTCTTCCCTAGACTATCACCATGGCAGCAGCAAAGATGACCTTACGGCTACGCAAGAAGAGTGCCCTGGACAAGTCCTCTGAGGTTTTGTCTGCCGAGGCGTCTCCAGACTCTAAGTGCCCCATCTGTCTGGACCGATTCAACAACATGGCCTACCTCGATCTCTGCTTGCACAAGTTCTGCTTCCGCTGCATCCACGAGTGGTCCAAGAACAAAGCTGAGTGCCCGCTATGCAAGCAGCCATTCAACTCTATCTATCACAGTATACAATCAGAGAAGGACTTCAAGAAGTATGACCTGCGGCCCACGGAGAACGGTTCCTTTGGGAGTTTCGCAGGGGAACGGTTCCGCTACCGCACCACGCTGACGGGGGCGCGTCGGCAGGACCAGAGAAGAACATCCCCTCCCCCCGACAACGGGGTCATGTTCGAGGCCCTAACGGGGGCTTCCCCCCCTCCTCGACAGGACCGAGGCCTCCGCCGCATGATGGCGCGCCTGGCGGCCAGGAGGCGGGCAGAAAGCGAGGGCCGGACCGTGCGCAGCCTCCGTGAGCAGGAGATGATCAAGTTCAGACGGGCGCTCTACCGGCGAGGGGTGCGAGTGCGGAGCGTGCGAGACGGTGGCCGTTCCCGGGACATCTCGGCGGAGTTCTTTCAGAAGAACCCGGCCTGCCTGCACCGCCTGTTGCCCTGGCTGAAGAGAGAGCTGGTGGTGCTGTACGGCGCTCACGGCTCCCTGGTCAACATCGTGCAGCACATTATCATGTCCCGCATCACCCGCTATGACATGGAGGACCGGGCCATCCACGAGGAGCTGCAGCCTTTCCTCCAGGCCCGCACCGATCACTTCCTGCATGAGTTTGTCAACTTCGCCCGAGCACCCTTCAACATGGAGGCCTACGACCAGCATGCTGTCTACGACTGCCCTGCGCCGTCCTCGGACGAGGGCAGCAGCTCCAACTCCTCGGTGATTGCCATCTCCGAGGATGAGGAGGAGGGCGATTCTGTGGAGCTGGATCCCATGTCCGGGGGCGCCCTGAGCCAGTCAACATGGGACGACGAGACACCCGGACCTTCGTACTCCACAACAGAACCCACCAGGGCCCTGCTGCTATCCATCAGAGACTCTGACTCAGAGAGCAGTGTGGGGGAGGAGTGCGGAGCAGTGTTACAGCCAAAGGCCCCTCGCCTGACTGCAGACTCTGCTTGGGTGAAAACCGACAAGGACGGACAGGCGTGTACCTCCTCTGGCGATGAGGATTGCATCATTGTGGGCTTTGTAAAACCCCTTGCTGAAAGGACTCCGGAGCTGGTCAAGCTGTCCTCTGACTCAGAGGAGTCTGTTCTGGAGGAGATCAAAGATGAAGTGCCCAGGCTGCTTCAACACATCCGCTTCACCAGCCTTAGCCCCGCCTCCTCTCAAGGCCAATGTCCTGGGAAGGCAGAGGGGGTGGAAAGGAAGCAAGATGTATCGTGCTCCAAGGAGAGACGTAACACCTCACCCTCAATTAGATGTGAGACATCATCCAGTAAGTCAGCAAGCAAAAACAGAGGACAAACTGAGAAAGACGGCAGGAGATGTCACAGTCGAGATAGATCTAGAGAGAGGCCACGGTCGAGAAGCAGAGACCGGGGGAGGAGGTCCAGGAGCGCCGACCGCAGCCGCTCGACCAAGAGCCCGGCTATCTCCATCAACAGCGACAGCACTCTGTCCAGAGGCAGGAGGCAGTCACGCTCCCAAAGCCGCGACCGCTCCCACACTAAATGGGAGAAGACGAGGGACAATAAAGATAGCAGCCGATCAGGCCGCAGCCACGACTCATCGTCACACTCCTATCACTGGCACTACTACAGCCGGGAGAGTGAGAGGGACAGCAGTGCCACGCTCTACACAGAGAGGAGGTCCTACTACTCCAGCTCACACAGGAGCATCGATTGCAGGTCCCCGAGCCAGAGTCCTGATTCCCACCGGCGGGATAAGAGGCGCTCCAGAAGTCGTTCCAGCACCTGTTCGCCGTCCGGCGCTCACAGGAAGTCTCGTCACGAGAAGCCCAGCGGGAAGAGAAAGTACAAATCGAGACACCTGGAGGAACCTTCCCCCAAAGACCAGTCCTCCAAAGCCCTCGACGAGCCTCCCTCCTCCACCACCTCGTCCTATGTGAAAGACAAGAAGAAGAGCAAAGAGAAGCGTCACAGGAAGTCCAAGGAGAAGTCTGGGGGGAAGAGGAGCAGGAGCCTCAGCGTGGAGATCATCTTTGAGGGCAGCTCCTCGGAGCAAACCAGGAAGCACCAGAAGAAGAAGAAGAAGCACAAGAAGAAGGGCAAGAGGCACAGGAGCAAAGAGCGCACAGGGTCCAGGAAACACTCGCCCACTGTCATCACCATAGACAGCGACAGTGACCAACATACTGCCGAAGGCGCTAACGATGCTAACCACACCTGCCCGGTAAGCAGCAGCACAAGCAACAGCGTGCTAGCGCCTAGCACAACCACCACCACAGGCAACCCTGCAGACTCTGGCCTGCTAGAGTCCATGTTACAAGACTGGGAACAGCAGATTCCACCTGTGGGTCTGGACAGTGGAGTGCTGGAGGCCAAGCCTCCTATAAATGTTGCTGCTGCTTCTGACACACCCACACATAGTGAGGGGGTTCTGTCCCAATCTGCCTCTGCGGATGAGGCGAACTCTCATAGCCCTTCAAATGACAACACAAGTCATTTTTTGGAAGAATCATAATGCTGGCCTCGGTGGGTAGGAAGACATTTAATTTACCTTTAAAAGTTAGTTTTACACCTCACTATGTAGGATGTTATGTACTGTTCTGCCAAAAGGTGCTCTTTCATTTGGGATGTGCCACTTTGCTGTATGAGGTTAAAAAAAAAAGGGGGTCAAAGATTGGGTTTTATTTGTCTTATTTACAGTGACTGTCTGTAAAGGCCTACATTTAAAAAGTATTTGTATAAAATACTTCAACTAATTTCTTATCAGTCATTCATTTCTATGCATCATTCTCAGGGATAACATGGGCAATAAAGCTGATGTGGCTTGTACCGTTGTGTTGAAACCAAACACCTTGTCTACCTGCTGTTCTTGTAATCTGATGGAAAACTGCTCTTAATACTAGCCAATAAATCAATATGGGAATGGGAAAGACTGTTGTTGTAACTGTGGAGTTGTAAATAGTAATAAATGTTTCAAAACTGAAATCAACAGCTGATATTGAATAAGTCAGCATTGGCCAGTGGCTCGTCGTTGGAGGCCACATATGTAATGGTTACTGCCTGAGTGGGTATCCTTTCATGTGGATGGCATGAGCGTTCTAGAACCTTACAGATGCTACTACGATTAAGATGCTAACATGTTACTGAAGCTGATTCTAGTGTGATAAAGGAACATCAACTTGCCAGTGGTGCAATAACAAACATTTTGAAAGTAAGAAGTATCATAATGTCCCCATTAGATTAGGCTTATCTGAGTGGGCACGGTTGCTTTTCATTTGAGATTTGATAAAAATGATGCTAAGCTGTTGGGACAAGACAAGAGTGGCGATTTTAGCATGTAAATCTTGGTGGGGCAAACTCAAAATATACAGTGCCTTGCGAAAGTATTCGGCCCCCTTGAACTTTGCGACCTTTTGCCACATTTCAGGCTTCAAACATAAAGATATAAAACTGTATTTTTTTTGTGAAGAATCAACAACAAGTGGGACACAATCATGAAATGGAACGACATTTATTGGATATTTCAAACTTTTTTAACAAATCAAAAACTGAAAAATTGGGCGTGCAAAATTATTCAGCCCCCTTAAGTTAATACTTTGTAGCGCCACCTTTTGCTGCGATTACAGCTGTAAGTCGCTTGGGGTATGTCTCTATCAGTTTTGCACATCGAGAGACTGAAATTTTTTCCCATTCCTCCTTGCAAAACAGCTCGAGCTCAGTGAGGTTGGATGGAGAGCATTTGTGAACAGCAGTTTTCAGTTCTTTCCACAGATTCTCGATTGGATTCAGGTCTGGACTTTGACTTGGCCATTCTAACACCTGGATATGTGTATTTTTGAACCATTCCATTGTAGATTTTGCTTTATGTTTTGGATCATTGTCTTGTTGGAAGACAAATCTCCGTCCCAGCCTCAGGTCTTTTGCAGACTACATCAGGTTTTCTTCCAGAATGGTCCTGTATTTGGCTCCATCCATCTTCCCATCAATTTTAACCATCTTCCCTGTCCCTGCTGAAGAAAAGCAGGCCCAAACCATGATGCTGCCACCACCATGTTTGACAGTGGGGATGGTGTGTTCAGCTGTGCTTTTACGCCAACCATAACGTTTTGCATTGTTGCCAAACAGTTCAATTTTGGTTTCATGTGACCAGAGCACCTTCTTCCACATGTTTGGTGTGTCTCCCAGGTGGCTTGTGGCAAACTTTAAACGACACTTTTTATGGATATCTTTAAGAAATGGCTTTCTTCTTGCCACTTTTCCATAAAGGCCAGATTTGTGCAATATACGACTGATTGTTGTCCTATGGACAGAGTCTCCCACCTCAGCTGTAGATCTCTGCAGTTCATCCAGAGTGATCATGGGCCTCTTGGCTGCATCTCTGATCAGTCTTCTCCTTGTATGAGCTGAAAGTTTAGAGGGACGGCCAGGTCTTGGTAGATTTGCAGTGGTCTGATACTCCTTCCATTTCAATATTATCGCTTGCACAGTGCTCCTTGGGATGTTTAAAGCTTGGGAAATCTTTTTGTATCCAAATCCGGCTTTAAACTTCTTCACAACAGTATCTCGGACCTGCCTGGTGTGTTCCTTGTTCTTCATGATGCTCTCTGCGCTTTTAACGGACCTCTGAGACTATCACAGTGCAGGTGCATTTATACGGAGACTTGATTACACACAGGTGGATTGTATTTATCCTCATTAGTCATTTAGGTCAACATTGGATCATTCAGAGATCCTCCCTGAACTTCTGGAGAGAGTTTGCTGCACTGAAGGTAAAGGGGCTGAATAATTTTGCACGCCCAATTTTTCAGTTTTTGATTTGTTAAAAAAGTTTGAAATATCCAATAAATGTCGTTCCACTTCATGATTGTGTACCACTTGTTGTTGATTCTTCACAAAAAAATCTTTATCTTTATATCTTTATGTTTGAAGCCTGAAATGTGGCAAAAGGTCGCAAAGTTCAAGGGGGCCGAATACTTTCGCAAGGCACTGTATGTTTTTAGATGCATGCCAGCAAAGACGCAACCCTAATCAATACATTAATTGCCCTATAACGGTGACAAGTGTTTTATTTTTATTTTGATGTGGTGCTTTGAAAATGTAATAATACACATTTTGAACCTTGTGTATGTTGTCTTGGTGGAGTCATTTACTGTTTCAATTGAATTGAATGCATGGCTTTGACACTGCCTGGGTGTCAAAGCAAACCTATAATCATTCCATCTGAAGTTAATACCCTAGTTGTCATCACCCTAGATAGTTTACAATAGGGATTCTTATTGGAGATGTCCTTCTCACCTAACATTCGAGATATTCTATGTAAGGTAATATCGTGAGAGTCAAATTCGAACCCGGTGAGAGGGTTACATTTGTTTTTGCTAAAAATGTGGTTCTCACCTTCCTTGAATGACGGGTCGCCACTGCAAGACTAGACCAGGAAACGAAACCTAAATAGGTAAGATTGGCCTGCAGTCAGGAATTGAAACCTAAGCGCTAGGTTTCCTAAGCATACGGAGTATTCCTGCATTTGTCTTGCAGCAGCAGGTAAGAACGGTCTCATCTGTTTTTCAGGACATGTTAACTTATTACTGGACACGTGGTTATCAAACAACCCCTGTTTACTTACTAAATAAGTCTTTACATGATCGCGTTATAATGCTAGTGTAATAATTCAGCATATTTTGAAATATTATTCAGCCATAACAATTTAGTGTAACAGTTTCAGCCTTAGGAATGTTCAACTATGTTAACTTACAAATGGTAATTGCAATGTATGTACTTAAATTACAGCTCATTTCAGCAGAGGTGTATTTAACAACGGTTTGGTTACTATGGATGTTAACCCTGATTCCCCATACTACATCAACTTGCTTGACAGCAAGACTCATCCTGAAGATCACAGAGAATATGTGATGTTTCATGGCTGCTCAAAAGAGGGCGCAGAGTTTATTAAAAGGGAAGGTTTCAAACCATCAAGAGCCGATATCAGCATGCTTGGTGCTGGTGTTTATGTTAGTCGGGACATCCGAAAAGCCTGTAAATACCCTCTTGATGTTCCTGACTCTGAGAAAAGAGTACTAAAAATCAGGGTGGATGTCGGCAGGGTTAAGGTCATAGACAGGCAGAACCACCCCATGCAGAAGACATGGCACACTGTGCATGGCTTTGACACTGCCTGGGTTCCTCCTAATGTTGGCATGGTGGCGAGCAACCAACAGGAGAACTGTGTCTACGACCCAAAGAGAATCAAAGTCATCGAGGTCATGAAGGTTACCGAAGAGAACTTGTAAGTATGAAAAAGACTGTTTAAAGTTTCATATACAACACTTTTTTTCAATAAATGTAAAGATATAATGTACCTTAAAAATAATTAACCTACTGAACACAATATCATTTCTTACATATCTATAAATAATTAACCTACTGAACACAATATCATTTCTTACATATCTATAAACACAAGTGGTGTTCCTGTCTTACAGATCTCAGTATGATCATCTTCAGAGTGGAGTCTCCCCTGAGGACAGCCACGTCTACGTGATGTACCATGGAACATCAAAACAGGCTGCAGTAGATATACAGAGAAATGGCTTCACACCATCTAAAGTTGGGATGCTTGGTGCAGGTGTCTACCTCAGTCGAGACATCCGAAAAGTCATTAGATACCCCCTTGGTTCTTCTGACTCAAACAGGATGGTTCTGAAAGTGAAGGTGAATGTTGGCAGAGTTAAAGTCATCGACAAAAAGGGTCACGACATGCAATACGACTGGCACACTCATGGCTTTGACACTGCCTGGGTTCCACCTGGTGTTGGCATGGTACCAAGCAACCAAGAGGAGGACTGTGTCTACGACCCAAAGAGAATCAAAGTGATGGCAATGCTGGATGTCGCCAATTTAAAAAAGTAAATGATATTGAGCCACAGTCATATAACACAATCAGTAAAGTAATGCTTTTTTCAAGAAAGACTTGAAAGACTACTTGATACCAGATCATATGCTATGCTTACCCCACTTCAGGTTTTGATTGAGGCGTTTCTATTTGATTCTTTCCCCAGGGTAAACCCATGGTTAAACATTGTGTAGTGGAACTGATGAACTCGAACTCTGCATTCAGTGGGAGCATCCAGCATCACCTCATGGTCACCAGAAGAGGATGGTTAGAATCAGACGGTCCCACATGATACAGCTCATAGGAAGTAGAAGCTGATGATTTGACATGGCAATCTATATGCAATCAATCATATAACCTTATCATATCAAATATTTTCGAAATATAATCAATCATATTTAGTTGATGTCAATAATACATGTGTATCAATGATCATATGTAAAAAATAAAATAAAAACGTTTTTCTTCCTGATATACATCTCAAATAAATATGTAAAAGTTCCCCACATTGTCTGAGTGTGTTTCCCTTTTCCCCTTGGAATATTTTAATCCGTTAATCAGCAAGATAAAAGGGAAAGTAGCCTTTTGATTGGTCGTGGCCATCCCCTTGAGAAACTACATTTCGCCAGTACGGGTTATGATTAGGTTTGTGCGCACTTCAAATTAATGATGGTGTTCCTGCCCTACTAATTCCAGATCTCACAAAGGCGGGATAAGTGTTTAACATATCAGCTAACCCAGTGATTTGTATATACACCATTTTTTTTCTTTTTGAAAAGTTTTATTAACACAATTCCTTTAAAAACAGCTCATACATTCTTTACATCATTTATACACATAAAAAACGGCAACAAGGCATAAAACACAGCATTTGAAGGTTACATTTAAATTTGTTAAAAAGTACGTGTTGTTAAAATCAATGAAAACAACCATGAATAAAAGTACTTTCCTTGTAGACATCAAATCTGTAAAAGCCATTTAAAATATGTACTAATGATCTAACAAAGGTAAAACATTTTTAAGACATGAGAAACGTGTTAAAAAGCCACTTTGTTAAAAGGCTGTCTTCTGTCCCTTGTACAGGAGCGGGGTGAGTGAGTCCTTATCAAACTCGCCTCATCCTGCTCTTCCGAATAGACCATCGTCCCGTCCTTCGGGGCCCAGAGGAGATCCCTCCCCTAGGCGCATCGCCCTAGGCGCCGCAGCGCTGGCAGGCCGTGGCCGCCGGGACCTAGGGTGTTGTGGGGGACCCTTCGCCTGGGGTCGAGGCCCCCTTCCTTCCGTACCACCCCAGGGCTTCCGTGGCTACCATGGCCACTGCCTGGGGGGTGGTCTCTACGTTTTTTGCTACCAGCAGGTTACGGGAGGACCACAGTGCTTCCTTCAGGCACGTGAGGGTGGGCCAGAACTTGGTGAAGGCCTTCGGTGGAATGGGCCTTCGGCCCACCCCGTACAACACGAGCTGAGGTGAGTTAACCAAATAATGTGATCTAGCAATTTGACCCATGGTTGATGCAATGCAACGTCTGTGGATCTATTCGGGCAGGAACACCACCAATACCGGTGAGGGAGACTCTTCACTGCACTTCGATTCCGAAGTGACTTTTCAGTAGCAGGTTAGGATACGGAAGTTAAAGTTAGGGAAATGGTTAGGGTTAGCGAAAATAATGTCCTAAACTGCAACGAAAAATAATTTGTATCGAAGTTCGGTGAAAAGTGTCCCATGCCTGTGACATTGGGAGAGAATCTCAATTGAATACTCCTCGCCTCCTTCTCAAAACCAAAGTCAGAGGTCCCGCCCCTCTGACCTCATCAAAGAGTTTTGAAAAGGAGGCGAGGAGACAGATTTATGACAATTTGAGATTTTCGCATGGTTGTTCACGACACCTGTGATCTCTGATAAAACGAGCACAGACTGTGACGACAGTGACCTTCAGAGCGGAGAAGTCGGAGCTCTAGGATGATGCCGAAATTACCAGATGGGATACAGTTGGTCAATTTGACTTAAAACGTTTTGTTGTTGCATTTAGCCAACCCTAACCCTTTTCCTAACCTTAACCTAATGATCATAACCTGCTACGTTAGTTATCCTAACCTGCTGCTTAGGTTCTCCCAAACCTGCTATGAAAAGTCAATTTTGAGAAAAGCTGTATCCCTTATAGACAAACCGGTTGATGCTTGAGTTTCCGACTTCAAATTCCGAGTTGGATGACAGTTCAAAACTATTTTCCCAGTTGAAGTTAATTTTTATCCTAGTTTCCAGTTGTTTTGAACGCACTGAAGTCGAAGATTTCCGAGTTCCGGGATGTTTTGAACAAACCAAGTAGCCTAGCCTATTCCGATTTGACGTTTGAGTTGCGAGTGCGACACCACTCTGAGTTGAACTGGCAGTCCAAACTTCTTGTAAGGTCAACAATTTAAATCATTTATTTGAGCTAAACAGTATAACATATTTGATCGTAATAATGACATAATTGCGTTTACTTTCATATTCGTTCTCTCTCCGTCTTTTTATTTATTTGTGGCCTTGTAACGTTACCTGCAGTATATGTTCATGGCTTGAGTAGGCTAAACAGAGTAAAACAATTTCGAATAAGGTAATAGGAAAGGGGGACACCTAGTCAGTTGTATAAATGAATGCATTCAACTTAAATGTGTCTTTCGCATTTAACCCAACCCCTCTGAATCAGAGATGCAAGGGCTGCCTTAAATCGATTTCCAAGTCGTCGGCGCCCGGGGATCAGCGGGTTAACTGCCTTGCTCAGGGGCAGAACGAGATTTTTACCTTGTCAACTCGGGGATCCTTTCGGTTACTGGCTCAACGCTCTAATCACTAGGCTACCTCACTAGGCTACCTGCCGTAACGTATTGAGTTAGAAGTGTATGTTTGACGATTTTATAAACGCCATAAATCTTCTGAAAAAAAATAGCTCTATATATGAGGGCCAGGTCGGTAGGAAACCTATAAATTACACAACACATTTAAAATGAAAGTCAAACTTTGTCAAAAGGTTTTGCGAACATAACAAAGTCAGTAGTGTTGGACATGCAATACTAAAAACACCATAACATAATCTCCAAGTGATTTACATTTTGTAAATCTGTTCCAAAGTATTTCCCCGCATAATAGAGAGATATAGGCTACAATATGTGATCGTATACAAAAGTAGGCAAGGTTTGAAATTATAATGTTAAGTAAAATATTATATCTGAACCTGTCAATTTTCAGTATACAAATGATTTGTAATCATGTTCCAGCCCCCTGACCAAAAATCTGCTGTGGCGGAATCTAGTTTATGATTCCTGACCTAGGTCGTAGTACATCAGAATGTATAACGATGATGGTGTAGGCTAATTACATTTTTATGTAATATAACATTTTTGACCTTCTTGGACAATGTGTGCTGCTAAAGAAGATATATAGCCTAAGGGTTCAGTTAACAACATAAATTAAGGTTTAAGCGAGTTGCACCTGCTGCTTAGTTCAAACCTTATATTTTTTATGGGCATCTTGGCCTGCTTGTTTTCATTTAGCTATATTTCCCATTTCAGAGGTCAATGGAAAGCAGCAAAAGTGCAGGCAAATGTTTCCCAGGTAATCCCCCACTAATGCTGCGGGTGATTTGCTGCTACTCTCTGACAGCAACCATCAAACCGAACCCCAGAGACTGGGCTTGGGTATTCAAGATTAGATTATATACCTTTAGTCATGAATGTTCATTGTTTTAACCTATATTCAACAATAAATATCCATAGTCTGGAATACCTCCCTATGTTGTCAGTCTTGATTGTTTAATAACTGCATTATTGTGCAGGTGGGCTGGAGCGGAGCACCACAAAGGACACATTTGTGTGGGTAGAACCATCATTGGATCTGATAGGACAGGATCTAGTTAGAAAACAAGTGGTTTTTCGTGGTAAGACCATGTGTGCATTTTATCCTCAGACTTTTCAACTAACATGGACTTTGATATTAATCAGTGTGCTCAGTTTAGGTTACACTTTCTTGATGGTACCAGTAGGCCTATGTTAACTTCTTGATTTTATACACAAACAAATGTAAATGTACTTTTCCTTTGATATTTAAGTGATCAATATTATGCTGGGGATTACACTGACAATGATGTTGTATTCCTGATAACATACAGAGGATTCTGCAGAGTTCTATCAGCTCTGGTATGCTGATAGTAATGACCAAGTGAGAGGAGCCAGCACCCCCCTCTGCTTTAAAACCCCAAAACACAGACTACTGCCTGGAAAACAACCAGTTGGTCATCACAACACAGGAACAATACAATCCACAATATCTCAAATCCAAAGATTGTGTTTTGAAGACCATGCGTGAACTACTTGTCTTTAAAAGGCAGCACTCTCTGTTGGGATTGATGATGTTCCTCACAAGAACATATTAGCTAAAATGATCCATAGGAGAGGATATGTACATGACATAATGTGTGTTTCTGAATCTAGGAACAGGTAGAGTAAAGTGAGAGAGAGAAAAAAGAGCTGGTCATGGAGATAGAGCAACTGAAAGAGCAACATGAGACTCTGAGAAGTGTCCTGAAGGAGCAACAGCAAGAGATTGATCGCCTCAAGGTTTGTTTTCAAGTTGTTTGTTCCAACAGCAGCTTCTTTCTCAAGCTGATCTCAGATCATTTTGTATTATTCTGTAGGTTAATCCGACAAACACTCCTTTTACTATATGTTACGTTTTGCATGGTATGTATTCATTTGTGGAAGTCCATCACTCATTTAGTTTGATATGTTATGAATTACAATTCGTATTAAATGTTAAGAATTTGCAAAACGTGCAAAATGTTACGACTGAAAAATGTACAATATGTTACAAATTTGCAAAACGTATGATATTTTACGAATTATAGATAGGTGGCTAACGTTAGCTAGCTGGCTAATATTAGCTCGGCTATAGGTTAGGGTTAAGTTTAGGAGTTAGATTAAAGGGTTAAGGTTAGGGGAAGGGTTAGCTAAAAGGTTTAAGGTTAGGGGAAGGGTTAGCTAAAAGGTTTAAGGTTAGGGGAAGGGTTAGCTAAAAGGTTTAAGGTTAGGGGAAGGGTTAGCTAAAAGGTTTAAGGTTAGGGGAAGGGTTAGCTAAAAGGTTTAAGGTTAGGGGAAGGATTAGCCAAAAGGTTTAAGGTTAGGGGAAGGGTTTGCTGCAAAGTAACTAAAAAGTAGTAAGTAGTTGAAACGTTTCTAATTAGCTAAAATGCTAAAGTTATCTGTGATGAGATTTGAACTCACAAGCTTTGGGTTGCTAGACATTGCTAGACGTTCGCATTATACTCCCACCCCGACCAACAACCCTACTTTAATTTTTTTGTCTTAGTAACCATCTGTCTTTTCGTAATATATCATACTAATTTGAGTGTCCTGGATTTACATTAACTATGTTACGTGTAGTCTATGAGACCAGGCTGCCTTTCTAGACCCTAGTCTTGTGTCAGAATGGAAATGAGAATATATGTTTTATATATATGTACTACCAGTACTACTACAACTAATTATTATTGGTAGTAAAAAATAAAATACAATCTGACAGCTGTAGGCTCTACACTATACAGCTGAATACCATCAATGCTTTTCAATGGTTTCTCTCTGCTTGTCTTATTTCTAACTGTTTCTTTCCATGAATGGCTGCAGTCTCTGACATCTATTCATGAAAAATATGAACAAGCATTGATCAAGATCCAACAGCTGAAGAAGGAGCAAGAGGAGTTGAAAGGGAAGGTTGAGGTCCAAAGTGTGGAGATTGCACAGTGAGTCATTCTTGTCTCAAGCAATCCATTCAATGCATGGGAACATAGCGTTCTAGTCCAACACCTTTCCAGTCATATCATGATATCATGCTGCCTTGGATTTTTTTGACACTAGTGTACCAATGTGGTTCCTCATGCCCCCGTGTCTGTGTAAACAGGCTGACCCCAAGGCTCAAATCTGAGCAGGAGAACCGCAGACTGAAGGATTACATTCAACTTCTACAGGTCAGCACACTCAGCAGAGTAATCAATGAGAGTGAATGCTTTTAACACACATACGCTCTTTAAAAGACTAGTTGACTAATTCATTCAACGTCATGGAATCTGCAGGAGGCTCGGACACAGTTGCACCAGGAGCAGCAGGCTTCCAACAACACCCGTAGACGTGCAGAGAAAGCCGAGAGGGAACTGGAGGAGGTCTATGAGCGCATGGAGAGCACTTCCATGACGACTGCTCAGACCAAGCAGAAGAGCAGCAAACTAGAGGTGCATTTATAGTTAAAAAAATATATATTTTACTCTCCTTTTTCTCCCCAATTTTGATCTTGTCTCATCGCTGCAACTCCCCAACGGGCTCGGGAGAGGCGAAGGTCGAGTCATGCGTCCTCCGAAACATGACCCGCCTTACCTCGCTCATTAACAACCATCAGCTTAACCCGGAAGCCAGCCACACCAATGTATCGGAGGAAACACTGTTCAACTGGCGACTGGGGTCAGCCTGCAGGCTCCCGGGCCGGCACAAGGAGTCGCTAGAGCACGATGAGCCAAGTAAAGCCCCCCCCGGCCAAACCCTCCCCTGACCCGGACAACGGCCGGTTGTGTTCAGGGTTTGGGAATAACGGATTACTTGTAGAGGATTACATGTAGAGGATTACATGTAGAGGATTACAAAACCTGTAACTGTAATCCGTTACATTACCAGCAAAAATATTGTAATCAGATTACAGATACATTTGAGGATTACATCGAGGATTACTTTTAGATTCAGAAAGGATGTTTGTGGAAAAAAAATCAGTTTTCTCAATGACAAAAAAGGTGCAAATTTAAGTTTGTTCCACCTCAGCGAGTCTGACCACAAGTCAGAGACGACTATGATGACACGCCAAAGGTGTTTGATGGATTGCGGGAAAAGAGCAGGAATAGGCTTTTGTAGGCTACAGTCCAAGCTATGTCTTCCAATGGTGCCAATGCTGTCGGCATCCAAAGATTATCCAACTTGAATAAACACTTGGAGGTAAGGATGACAGCAGTGGTGTTGTAGCCTATGGACGATACGGATATCACCTATTATTGATATTTACATAGCGCATTGATGTGAATCACACTGCTGCTCTCTCATTTAGCTATTTGCACCTTGCTGATTGTGGTTGTTGTGGATGGCTGTTCACAAATTTAAATGTGTATTTGAACCTAATAATGGTTGAATTCAAGAGGTTTAAGGTGCCTATCAATCACAGTTCACTAGACAGCCAGTGAAAAATGCGCTCTTGCAACAGTTGCATAGTGCAGATCCAAGCCTATGGAATAAAAGTGGGGCTTGTATTGCTCAATCTAATTCATGCTGACAAACAAAGAGAAATCCATAGACCTAATGGGCACATGCTCAAACTTTCACATTTTTGATAGACTTAAAGGGGCAATCAGTAGTTGTTACATCTATTTTTGGATGTATATATACAGTGCCTTGCGAAAGTATTCGGCCCCCTTGAACTTTGCGACCTTTTGCCACATTTCAGGCTTCAAACATAAAGATATAAAACTGTATTTTTTTGTGAAGAATCAACAACAAGTGGGACACAATCATGAAGTGGAACGACATTTATTGGATATTTCAAACTTTTTTAACAAATCAAAAACTGAAAAATTGGGCGTGCAAAATTATTCAGCCCCTTTACTTTCAGTGCAGCAAACTCTCTCCAGAAGTTCAGTGAGGATCTCTGAATGATCCAATGTTGACCTAAATGACTAATGATGATAAATACAATCCACCTGTGTGTAATCAAGTCTCCGTATAAATGCACCTGCACTGTGATAGTCTCAGAGGTCCGTTAAAAGCGCAGAGAGCATCATGAAGAACAAGGAACACACCAGGCAGGTCCGAGATACTGTTGTGAAGAAGTTTAAAGCCGGATTTGGATACAAAACGATTTCCCAAGCTTTCCCAAGGAGCACTGTGCAAGCGATAATATTGAAATGGAAGGAGTATCAGACCACTGCAAATCTACCAAGACCTGGCCGTCCCTCTAAACTTTCAGCTCATACAAGGAGAAGACTGATCAGAGATGCAGCCAAGAGGCCCATGATCACTCTGGATGAACTGCAGAGATCTACAGCTGAGGTGGGAGACTGTCCATAGGACAACAATCAGTTGTATATTGCACAAATCTGGCCTTTATGGAAGAGTGGCAAGAAGAAAGCCATTTCTTAAAGATATCCATAAAAAGTGTTGTTTAAAGTTTGCCACAAGCCACCTGGGAGACACACCAAACATCTGGTCAGATGAAACCAAAATTGAACTTTTTGGCAACAATGCAAAACGTTATGTTTGGCGTAAAAGCAACACAGCGCATCACCCTGAACACACCATCCCCACTGTCAAACATGGTGGTGGCAGCATCATGGTTTGGGCCTGCTTTTCTTCAGCAGGGACAGGGAAGATGGTTAAAATTGATGGGAAGATGGATGGAGCCAAATACAGGACCATTCTGGAAGAAAACCTGATGGAGTCTGCAAAAGACCTGAGACTGGGACGGAGATTTGTCTTCCAACAAGACAATGATCCAAAACATAAAGCAAAAACTACAATGGAATGGTTCAAAAATAAACATATCCAGGTGTTAGAATGGCCAAGTCAAAGTCCAGACCTGAATCCAATCGAGAATCTGTGGAAAGAACTGAAAACTGCTGTTCACAAATGCTCTCCATCCAACCTCACTGAGCTCGAGCTGTTTTGCAAGGAGGAATGGGAAAAAATTTCAGTCTCTCGATGTGCAAAACTGATAGAGACATACCCCAAGCGACTTACAGCTGTAATCGCAGCAAAAGGTGGCGCTACAAAGTATTAACTTAAGGGGGCTGAATAATTTTGCACGCCCAATTTTTCAGTTTTTGATTTGTTAAAAAAGTTTGAAATATCCAATAAATGTCGTTCCACTTCATGATTGTCCCACTTGTTGTTGATTCTTCACAAAAAAATACAGTTTTATATCTTTATGTTTGAAGCCTGAAATGTGGCAAAAGGTCGCAAAGTTCAAGGGGGCCGAATACTTTCGCAAGATACTGTATATACAGTGGATATATATATATATATATATATATATATATATATATATATATATATATATATATATATCCACTGATTCTTGAAGAATATAACTTCTAAATCCCCCATGAGCTTAGTTCAACTGTTACACTCCATGGGAACCCAAAATATTCCAATGTTTGTAAACATTGTAAATGTAAACAAACACTGTGTAGCCTCATGACAAGGTTAAAATAAAAATATATATCATGGATGGTCAGTCCTTAGATACGTAGCTCTGTCTATTCATCCAAGAGTGGTTACATTTCTCCAGGCCCATCCCTCAGCTTTTTACCAAAACAGAGGCGGGGGTGGCGGTTTTGTTATTGTTTCATCAGTGGATGTGCCTTTTAAACAGCTGCATATTATCAAGATATCAAAGGGTATGACATTTATTGGAATGACTGGAATTCTAATATACTTTGGTTTTTAATGTAAAGATATCATTTAATCATATTATATTATATGTAGTAGAAAGCGATGGGTTAGAAGAAGCCTACATAACCAACCCATAAAGTAACATTTAACATCTGTATATGGCCAGCTATGTAAACTTTAACATTGATTTATCCTTCAATAGATGTTGTTTAATTGGTAAGATACATTTTATCTTCTTCTAATGCCTCTTAAGGGGAAAGTAATCTAAAACTAATGGAATGTAGTTAGATTATGTTACTGAGTTTGGGTAATCCAAAAGTTATATTACTGATTACAATTTTGGACAGGTAACTAACAGATTACATTCAGAAAGTAACCTAACCAACCCTGGTTGTGGGACAGCCCGGGAATGAACCCGGGTCTGTAGTAACACCTCTAGCACAGCAATAGAGTGCCTTAGACTGCTGCGCAACTCAGGAGGCCTAAACTAGAAGTGCTTTAAGGATATCTTAGACACTATTGAATTTTCCGATCCACCAAAAGGGATATGATTTTTGTTTATCAATATGTTGTTTGTTCTGTGAAGTTAGTCCACCTGTAAATGAATAGAGAACACACTAACCTTATTCTCTTGGCTGATCACGAGTTGCCTGTTCTCTCCTCCCAGATGCAACTTTTAGAGTTACGCAGAATCATTGAGGAGAAAGAAAACATAGCAGAGATGGCTAAAGTAGAAAATGAGGAGTTGTCCAGAGAAAATCAGGTGATTGCTATGAATTTTGCTACTATTTACTAGTCATTCAATTTTTTCATTGTTTTTACTGTAGAGTTGGTGATGTTTTCTCATCATGGAGTTTTCCACTGTATTCTGTCAGGACCTCAGAAGAGATATTGAGAGACTTCGCAAGGAGTTCACTGACCTCCAGACTGTGTCCTTGGAGCCTCCCAGCCCTTATGGCTCTCCAGCTGACCCCACCCCTACTGAGGAGCAGCAGCTAGATGTACTATCTGAGACCCCAGGTAATCTCAATTCTCCAGCTGTTGGAAAGCCTCACCTTAATATTCCTGAATCAGAAATGAACGCCACTTGGGCCTCATGAACACTCTTTCTTGAAAAATAACAAAACGTGTTCAATTCTGACAAATGACTTCATTTGCAGACACTGCTCCAAACTCCGAGGAGGTATGTAGAGTCATTCCTATGGTATAAATCTGGGGTCCCCAATTACATTCAACCCAATTTTTCTTTGAGCGGATGGTCAGGAAGCCAGAACATAGTTGTAAATCATTTGTACACTTCAAATTGACCTAAAGAATCTCAAACAGATAAAGTATTTGACAAAAACAGAATAATTTCAAACCTTGATTACATGGGGATACGATCACATATATCTATTTATACGTGGGAATAGTTGGGAACAGATTTCCTAAATTAAAATCACTTTGGGCTGATTTCCTGATTTCCTTCTTTTAAAGTCTGTTATGTGTGTTTGTGTTCTTTTTTGTGGCTCATAAAAATCCCGGCGCGCCTATAGGGGAACCCTGTTGTTATACATGGTATAAATGCAGTTTACACGTTTACAACAAGATACACTAGTGATTTGGGATCAAAGGGTTGATTTCACAATGGTTTATGCACCATCATTTCTGTACTACACTATAGTTAACTATCCATCTATCTGGTATTACCACTTACAGAGCCTTCAGAAAGTATTCACACCCCTTCACTTACAGAGCCTTCAGAAAGTATTCACACCCCTTCACTTACAGAGCCTTCAGAAAGTATTCACACCCCTTCACTTACAGAGCCTTCAGAAAGTATTCACACCCCTTCACTTACAGAGTCTTCAGAAAGTATTCACACCCCTTCACTTACAGAGCCTTCAGAAAGTATTCACACCCCTTCACTTACAGAGCCTTCAGAAAGTATTCACACCCCTTCACTTACAGAGCCTTCAGAAAGTATTCACACCCCTTCACTTACAGAGCCTTCAGAAAGTATTCACACCCCTTCACTTACAGAGCCTTCAGAAAGTATTCACACCCCTTCACTTACAGAGCCTTCAGAAAGTATTCACACCCCTTCACTTACAGAGCCTTCAGAAAGTATTCACACCCCTTCACTTACAGAGCCTTCAGAAAGTATTCACACCCCTTCACTTACAGAGCCTTCAGAAAGTATTCACACCCCTTCACTTACAGAGCCTTCAGAAAGTATTCACACCCCTTCACTTACAGAGCCTTCAGAAAGTATTCACACCCCTTCACTTACAGAGCCTTCAGAAAGTATTCACACCCCTTCACTTACAGAGCCTTCAGAAAGTATTCACACCCCTTCACTTACAAAGCCTTCAGAAAGTATTCACACCCCTTCACTTACAGAGCCTTCAGAAAGTATTCACACCCCTTCACTTACAGAGCCTTCAGAAAGTATTCACACCCCTTCACTTACAAAGCCTTCAGAAAGTATTCACACCCCTTCACTTACAGAGCCTTCAGAAAGTATTCACACCCCTTCACTTACAGAGCCTTCAGAAAGTATTCACACCCCTTCACTTACAGAGCCTTCAGAAAGTATTCACACCCCTTCACTTACAGAGCCTTCAGAAAGTATTCACACCCCTTCACTTACAGAGCCTTCAGAAAGTATTCACACCCCTTCACTTACAGAGCCTTCAGAAAGTATTCACACCCCTTCACTTACAGAGCCTTCAGAAAGTATTCACACCCCTTCACTTACAGAGCCTTCAGAAAGTATTCACACCCCTTCACTTACAGAGCCTTCAGAAAGTATTCACACCCCTTCACTTACAGAGCCTTCAGAAAGTATTCACACCCCTTCACTTACAAAGCCTTCAGAAAGTATTCACACCCCTTCACTTACAGAGCCTTCAGAAAGTATTCACACCCCTTCACTTACAGAGCCTTCAGAAAGTATTCACACCCCTTCACTTACAAAGCCTTCAGAAAGTATTCACACCCCTTCACTTACAGAGCCTTCAGAAAGTATTCACACCCCTTCACTTACAGAGCCTTCAGAAAGTATTCACACCCCTTCACTTACAGAGCCTTCAGAAAGTATTCACACCCCTTCACTTACAGAGCCTTCAGAAAGTATTCACACCCCTTCACTTACAGAGCCTTCAGAAAGTATTCACACCCCTTCACTTACAGAGCCTTCAGAAAGTATTCACACCCCTTCACTTACAGAGCCTTCAGAAAGTATTCACACCCCTTCACTTACAGAGCCTTCAGAAAGTATTCACACCCCTTCCCTTCACTTACAGAGCCTTCAGAAAGTATTCACACCCCTTCACTTACAGAGCCTTCAGAAAGTATTCACACCCCTTCACTTACAGAGCCTTCAGAAAGTATTCACACCCCTTCACTTACAGAGCCTTCAGAAAGTATTCACACCCCTTCACTTACAGAGCCTTCAGAAAGTATTCACACCCCTTCACTTACAGAGCCTTCAGAAAGTATTCACACCCCTTCACTTACAGAGCCTTCAGAAAGTATTCACACCCCTTCACTTACAGAACCTTCAGAAAGTATTCACACCCCTTCACTTACAGAGCCTTCAGAAAGTATTCACACCCCTTCACTTTGTACACATTTTGTTTTGTTACAACCTGTATTTAAAATGGATTATATTGAGATTTTGTTCCACTGGCCTACACACAATATACCCCATAATGTCAAAGTAACTTGTTTAACAAATTAGTTAAAAATGAAAAGCTGAAATGTTTTGAGTCAGTAAGTATTCAAGCCCTTTGTTATGTCAAGCCTAAATAAGTTCAGGAGTAAAAATGTGCTTTACAAGTCACGTAAAAAGTTGCATGGACTCACTCTGCGTGCAATAACAGTGTTTAACATGATTTTTGAATGACTACCTCATCTCTGTACCCCACACATACAAGTATATATGTAAGGTCCCTCAGTCAAGCAGTGAATTTCAAACAGGCTCAACCACAAAGACCAGGGAAGTTTTTCAATGCCTCGCAACGAAGGGCACCCACTGGTAGATGGGTAAAAAGAAAAGCAGACATTGAATATCCCTTTGTGCATGTTGAAGTTATTAATTACACTTTGGATGCATCCAGTCACTAGAAAGATACAGGCATCCTTTCTATCTCAGTTACCGGAGAGGAAGGAAACTGCTCAGGGATCTCACCATGAGGCCAATGGTGACTTTGATATTATTACCACTTAAGACCTGTACCTGTCCCATAGTTGTCCTTGCAGTGTCGTCACTGCCATGAGTGGTTCCCTGGCATCACCCAGGATGAGCTGGGGCTGCATGAGGACAGCCACAGACTGTGTCCCTACTGCACCCTCATCTGTGACGGAGTGGAGCAGACTATATTTGAAGACCACATCTTCAGCCATGAGGTGTAGAGATGCCACATCCTCACAACCATTTATACAGAGAGTTGCTGAGAGTAGACTAAATCTGATACTCTACTGAATATATTCCCAGGAGTTCACTGACCTCCAGGCTGCTCCAGTGTCCATGGAGCATCCCAGCCCTTATGGCTCTCCAACTGACCTCACCCCCACTGAGGAGCAGCAGCTAGATGTACTATCTGCCTGTCTACTCTCTGGGAACCACTATGAGACCCCAGGTAATCTCAATTCTCCAGTTGTTGGAAAGTCTCACCTAAATATTCCTGAATGAGAAATGAACGCCACGTGCCTCACGGACACTCCTCCTTGAAAAATAACAAAACATGTTCAATTATGATTGACATATGATTCTGTTTGCAGAAACTGCTCCAAACTCCCAGGAGGAAGAGGTATGTAGAGTCATTCCTATGGTATAAATCAGGGGTGTCAAACTCACTTCCTGGAGGACCGTGTGTCTCCTGGTTTTGTTATTTACTTTAAATTACTGACCAATTGAATACCTAGACAATCAGGTGAGGGGGATGTGTTACTAAGGGAGGAGTGAAACCCCGCTGGTACTCGGCCCTCGAGGACTGGAGTTTGACATCCCTGGTATACATCACGTGTCAAACTCATTCCACGGAGGGCCGAGTGTCTGTGGGTTTTCGCTCCTCCATTTTACTTGATTGATGAATTAAGGTCACTGATTAGTAAGGAACTCCCCTCACCTGGTTGTCTAGGTCTTAACTGAAAGGAAAAAACCAAAAGCCGTTGACACGGGCCCCTCCGTGGAATGAGTTGGACACCCCTGATATACATGGTATAAATGCAGTTTACACGTTTACAACAAGATACACTAGTGATTTGGGATCAAAGGGTTGATTTCACAATGGTTTATGCACCATCATTTCTGTACTACACTATAGTTAACTATCCATCTATCGGATGTTACCACCTAAGACATGTGCCTGTCCCATAGTTGTCCTTGGAGTGTCGTCACTGCCATGAGTGGTTCCCTGGCATCACCCAGGATGAGCTGAGGCTGCATGAGGACAGCCACAGACTGTGCCCCTACTGCACCCTCATCTGTGACGGAGTGGAGCAGACTATATTTGAAGACCACGTCTTCAGCCATGAGGTGTAGAGATGCCACATCCTCACAACCATTTATACAGAGAGTTGCTGAGAGTACACTAAATCTGATACTCTATGGATGATGCTCCTAACAACCCATCATACAGAGAGTTTCTGAGAGTAGACTAAAGATGATACTCTATGGATGATGCACCTAACAACCCATCATACAGAGAGTTGCTGAGAGTAGACTAAATCTGATACTCTACGGATGATGTTCCTAACAACCCATCATACAGAGAGTTGCTGAGAGTAGACTAAAGATGATACTCTACGGATGATGCTCCTAACAACCCATCATACAGAGAGTTGCTGAGAGTAGACTAAATCTGAAACTCTACGGATGATGTTCCTAACAACCCATCATACAGAGAGTTGCTGAGAGTAGACTAAAGATGATACTCTACGGATGATGCACCTAACAACCCATCATACAGAGTTGCTGAGAGTAGACTAAAGATGATACTCTACGGATGATGCTCCTAACAACCCATCATACAGAGAGTTGCTGAGAGTAGACTAAAGATGATACTCTACGGATGATGCTCCTAACAACCCATCATACAGAGAGTTGCTGAGAGTAGACTAAAGATAATACTCTACGGATGATGTTCCTAACAACCCATCATACAGAGAGTTGCTGAGAGTAGACTAAAGATGATACTCTACGGATGATGCTCCTAACAACCCATCATACAGAGAGTTGCTGAGAGTAGACTAAATCTGAAACTCTACGGATGATGTTCCTAACAACCCATCATACAGAGAGTTGCTGAGAGTAGACTAAAGATGATACTCTACGGATGATGCTCCTAACAACCCATCATACAGAGAGTTGCTGAGAGTAGACTAAATCTCATACTCTACGGATGATGTTCCTAACAACCCATCTAGGACATTATAAAACAAAAATGTATATCCACCTGTTCATAAATGTTCTCTTGTCTAAGACTGTCCATTCTTAATTTCAGTCTTAGTAGAGATTTGCCTCCATTGCTGGTCAATAGGAATGTATTGCTTTGCTTTTTAATGGTTTCTCTATTGTTATAAACTACGTTTACTTTGGCTTATTGCACTATACTGACTCTCTCCCCTTAAACCTGCTGCTAATATATGTGTTGCATATTAGAGTCAAATGATTCATGCCCAAATGATTCATGCCCAAATGATTCATGCCCAAATGATTCATGCCCAAATGATTCATGCCCAAATTATTCATGCCCAAATTATTCATACCCAAATGATTCATGCCCAAATGATTCATGCCCAAATTATTCATACCCAAATGATTCATGCCCAAATGATTCATGCCCAAATTATTCATGCCCAAATTATTCATACCCAAATGTTTAACGGTCAAATGATTGAAAGTTGAAATGGGATTAATGTGGGAAGAATTTTGTTGTTGTTATATTCACAGTTGTCTTGACATGAAATAAACATTGTTTTGTATCATGAACTACAATATTCAAAGAATTACTATGCTATTTAAATAGAAGGTTGTTGAATATAATGAATAATACAACAACAACAAATGAATGAATGACAACTGCCTCAGAACATAACATTTGTAACCTAGTTTTCATCTCCAGCTATGTATTCCACCTAGTCAGAAGTGACTTTTTCGTAGCAGGTTAGGAGAACTTATGCAGCAGGTTAGGAGAATTAACGTAGAAGGTTAGGAGACTGAGGTTAAGGTTAGGGTTAGTTACATTGCTCTCCTAACCTGTAACGAAAAGTAACATCCGGTCGTAGCTGTACTCCATCTAGTCACAACCAGAGAGGAGGGCTGACAGCAGCCAATAGTGTGGCTCTGCAGATGATTGGGAATCCAATGCATGTAGCCTGATCAGTCATTAATTAGGCTAAATGACTTGACAAAAATGTTTGTTAGAGGAATTTTACAACCCTAATTTAACTGTAAAGAAACGCTCCACTTCACTAGAGGGTGCTTTTTGGCCCTGGTCAAAAGTAGTGCACTATAAGGGGAATAGGGTGCTATTTGGAATACACAGTCTGACATGTTATATAGAAAAGGAGGAATGAGGAGAAGAAAAAAGAACCCTGGTTAATTTTTCTAAATGTTTGTATTGTAATAATTACTGTCTAGTGGGAATTTCTGTTAAGTTGGGTTTTCGTTGACGTCTTTATTTTCTGTTTACATTTTCAGACGCATCGTTTTGTGACAAATCGTCTTAGAGGAAGGCACCATGTGGAACTCAGTCTAAAAACAATCTCTAACCACAACCCCTTGGAATGAGTCCCAAAAGGTGCACTATTCCCTTTCCAGTGCACTACTTTTTTACCAGAGCCCTGTGCAGGGAATAAGGTGCCATTTGGGACGTACACCTTCCCTTCTTCCCCACTGGGCCTGACATCATTTTAGACACTAGTGTAGATCTAAAGGGATTGAATTAGTGTTAGCAAGATATCTCTAACGTCTGTACAATGCTCTTAGATCTACACTGGTGTCTAGGGGATATGGGTTAGGGGAGAAGTGTCTAGGCGCTAGGCTAGGGGTTGTTTCTGGACAGATCCTTGTAATTGGGCACTTTGGTTTTGAAAACTAATGCAAACAGAGAAGAAAGCAGAGAGAGGTGAAGAGAAAGGGATGAGAGGAAAGAGAGGAAAGAGGGGAGAAGAGGAGTGTTACCATGACGTCAGCATGTCTTCCTGGGGGACCAGTCAAATTTAGGGTAATCTAACTGTGGTCTGAAATTGTCAATTTGTAGGCTAGTTCTGGCCCATCCCTTCGGTTTCTGGAACCAATCAGAACAGTCAGAATGAGTTTGCGTTCTAGGGTGGCAAATCCATACTCATCTTAGAGAAGAAATGTCAGTTGGTCGGAGCAATGTGAATAGGTAGCCAGGCTATCCATCCTTCTTCAATGCACTGATCAGACATAACTGGTCTGGGGGAATCTGTACTGAATAATTCTAATGTTTAACTTGTATAGGAGAAGAAAAATACTTTATTATCCACACAAGATGGCAACGTTTCTTCTGCTGTACCCAACACACACACACACTAGGTTGGAGAGGCTGGATCTGTCATAGAGGAGGAGGAAGGATTCATTTTACTGAATACTTATGGCAGGTACCCTACACTTAGCCTATGTGTTGTCTTAGTTAGGCCACATATTAATGTTATCATGTAATTACATAATTGTCCAATTTAAATGCAGAATTCTGCTCAGAATTCACTTTCAGGATATCTGGGTAGGCCTAATATACTGTCTATGGAGATTTTTTTTGACCAGCTCATGAACTCGGTGGGCTTTTTAGGACGTTGTTTTGATGTTCGACGTTCACTCGGCCGTTCGCTCACATTCCGGATCTAAAGTGGGGTGTATTCATTAAGATCCAAACGGAAATAAACGGGCAGAAACGGGGCGGGACTAACCTGAGAAACGCTCGTTTTCGTTGCAAAACATTGTGCTACGCTATGCACTTGTGAAGTCAACCCTGGCATGTACTGTTTTTCTCTCTCTTTCCTCTCACCCCTCTCTTATCTACTCACCCCCTATCTCCTTTCTTCTCTGTATTAGTTTTTAAAACCAACGCGCGCAGTTTTAGTGATACAACAACACCCCGTTTAGTAGCCAAACGTCGCCCAAATAATGTTTTTATACGCCGAAGTATAAGTGAAAGTACAAATAGCTAAAGCTACACGAGCTCACTGAAATACGACGCGAGAAAGATTTTGGGGACAAGGTAAGGCTTTTCTAACAATCGATAACGGATTGTGAAACCAACACATGATCTGCTGTGCCCAGCCTTTGTCCTACTACCTATTTTTTTTAACTATTAAATGCGAATTATTTGGCAAGTTTGTGGCTATATACCCATGGAACATATACATTAAAGACAACTGCTCTTTCCATGAGTTGGTCCTGCTGCGGAATTCTCCATTTCTAATATGTGTAAACACAAGTGCGGGATTTACTTCTGGGTTAACAGAGATTAATACATGCCCAATGACCATAGTTTAACTGTCATACATCAATGTTCGAACCAAATCAAAACCCCAAATATAAGCCTGTTTTAACACATAGATAAATTGATAAATTGACATTCAGTTGGGGTATGTTTTTTCAAAATAGAAGATTTTTTTGAGTAAATAAACCTCATTATTTGACTGTTCGACTATTGACTGACTATATACTATCTTCTAGATATCCTTCATGTTGTGACATACCAGTGATGGGGCAGAATCACACCCGGTGACATGGCTTGTACAAGGCAATCCGCTTTAGAGTACATTCAAAATGGAAGGAGACTCCTTGTTGAAAGGCTCCAGAATCTGTCCCTCATTGTGGAAAACCTGTTCCAGCGCAAGGTTCTTCAGGAGGAGGAAGTCAGTAAAATTCAGGCAGAAGTTGACCGTTTTGACCAAACCAGAAAAATACTGGACTGGGTCACGGCCAAAGGAGAAGCTGCATGCTACGAGTTACTGATGATTCTAGACATCACAAGGAAGAGGACCTTAGACAACGCTGACTTACAGCAATGGATCAGCTGCTTCCCCTTCAAGGAAGACCCAGAGATGTCAGACTACCTTGTTGGCAAGTGATTATTATATTATACAATTAGTATCCAGTACATAGTATACAATTGGCTGGGCAGAAAATATATATTTTTTTAGGTGTGTTTGATTTAGCTTACTGTGTGCATCGGGTGGACAGGGTTTCTGTTGGCACAGTGCATTTACTCTCGCTTTTCCTTTGTATCATTATTTTAGGTTCAAAACCCTGTCACAGATATCAGTCACAGCTGAAATGTAAAGCTCGAAAGATCACAGAGGCTGCATGGAGACAAAGCTGTAGTCTCCTACCAGAGAGGTGTAGAAATGAGGTGACTTTCTCTTACACCCCTCTTGTGTTAGATACAGACGTGCCTTCATCTCTCTCTAAAATCGAAACGAAGAGCAAAAGATGCAAGAAAGCTCGCCCTAAAAAGCTAAAGAGCTTCATCCCCGTGGCCAAACAGGAAACGTCCCCGACTGACCTGCTTAAAACACCCAAGAGAAGGATCCTCTTAGTTGGAAAACCTGGAATTGGAAAGACAGCAGTCGCCCATCAAATGTTGAACCTCTGGGCACAGAAAGATCACAGAGAACTAGATTACATGTTTTACTTTGATGTGAGAGACATTTCACCCAGCACACATCCCATGAGACTGGAGGACCTTCTCTTTAACATGTACAGTGAGCCAGAAGAAAGTAGAGAAGAAGTGTTACAGGATATTAAGAAGAACTCTGAAAACGTTGTCATCATTTTTGATGGAATCACAGACCTCTCCTCTCATTCGGTGATAAAGAAACTTGTGGACAAGGACCTCCTCCTTGATGCAAAGATTGTGATCACATGCAGACCAGAGGTTCCATCAGGAGACTTCCTGACAGACTGGCCCTCGTTCAGAGTGGAGGTGAAAGGGTTCAGTAATGAGTCCATCCGGGCTTACTTAACAAAGATGTTGAGTGCTGAGCCTAACCCTACGCCAAACCATGATTCCTTGAGCATTGTGTTAAACAACCTAGAGTTGTTCAGTCTGTGCCATGTCCCGATGTATGCATTGATGGTGGTTGCCTGCATGTATTATTCCACCCAAGAGGCTTCTAAGCAGCCATGGCCTACAACTAAGATGTACATCAACATCCTCCGTTACTGCATCCTAAAACACAGTGGCAAACAGATGAATGATCTCGACAAGTGTCTCGCAGAAAACAGAGAAAAAATATTGTCTTTAGCAGAAATGGCTTTCGATGCAACACAGCAAAAAACGATGAACTTGACAGAACTGAGCTGCGAAGTAAGCAGTGTCGAGTTTTCTTTCTTGGGGGCTCTTATGATTATGGTCGAGCCCACAGTATCAGACACTTACTCTGCATTTCTCCATTACACAATGCAGGAGTTCTTTGGTGCCCTTTGGCTCTTACAGAATCCAGACAAAATCAGAGAGGTTCTACAGAAGTGCCAGACTGAAGAATGGAAACATACAAAACACATGGTTCCTTTCATGTGTGGGCTTCTGAATGAGAGGAATATTCGATTGGTAAATGGTCTAGTTCCAGCTCAACAGATCAAGAAGACATCAGATTGGTTCTTCAAGGAAGTGGTGAACACATTTCTTCCACTTCAAACAAACCAAGATCATGCAGAAGGTGGTGCTCCTGAGTTTGAGATAGATCTTCTGTTTTTATGTCAGTGCTTGTATGAATCTCAGTCTACTGAGGCCTGTTTGCTTCTTCTGGACAAACTGGACTACACTCTAGACCTGGATGAAGAACATCTTGATCCTCACCAGTGCTGTGCAGTCTCCTATATGATCAGTCAGTCTGCAGAGAGAAAGGTTGACTTGGACCTGAACAGCTGCACTGTGTCAGACCAAGGACTAAGGCTGATACTGGGCTCTCTGAAGAATGTCCGATATCTCAGGTAATATTTGTTATGTATTTGTGTAATTTAGTTATCTAATGCACCAATTTATTTCCAATTAACTAGTCAATAAATAAAAATGAGGATAAGGCTAACCTTATCCTAAACATGATACATTTATATGTTGTATTCTCCTCCACTCAGATACTGAGTTATAAACACCTCTGTTTCATGCTACTTTGAAACTTTTTGACAAATGTAATTATAATAAACTCTATTTTAAAACCCTTTTCTGATCATAGATCTGACCCCTCAATGCTGTGTCAACTCTGGACAACTTTGCTGCGCAGCGAGGCAGACATTGACTTCACTAGCTTACTTGGGCTCTGTGGAAATGAGTTGCACCTTCCATTCCTGGGTGAAAGACGAGTGTTTGAGAGAGCAGAAGAAGTGATGAAGCAGAGCCTAGAGAGGGTTAACCTCTGTCTACACTGGGATCGGAGAACTCTTCTCAGTGAGGCTCTCAACAAGACCATTTTAAAGTGTTTAACACATATCAACAAACTCCAGTGAGTGTTTACACTGCCAGGATATATTTATTCAATGTCTTTGTGACTATTAATTCATTTAAGTCGATTAAAAACATAGGTTGTCAATGTAAATATCAAGAGGTTAATATCTAGACAAAGAAGTCACTGCAACAATACAACAAGACACATGGCAACAGCATTTAGCCTGTAAAAGAGGCAGTCACTTTCTACCTGTATTTACAGTATCTAAAAAAAGACTTTCTTATGCTTTATGGTTCACAGTTTTACCCCACTGCAAGATCAGAGAGAATCCCCTGAAAAACTAGAGACAGAAGAGAAAGCAGTCCTACTAGATTTGTGTCTACAAGCAGGATTATGTCACAGAGAAACGTTCCAGGGTGCTGTGAACACACTGCTGTCACTGTTCTCTGTGTATCAAACTGAAAGATATGACATCCTGCTGGATCTGTACTCACATGTGAAGTACAATAGGAAACAAGCAGGCAGAAGTATCCTTCCATCATTGAGACCACTTTACCAGCCAGCTCCTGCAGTCTGGTCCATAGACCTCAGAGAGAGAAAGGTCTCCCTCCTCCTAGAAGTGCTGAAACTCCAACCAGAGAAAAAATCCATAGAGCTGAAAGGCTGGTCAGATGAAGAGATTGAAGTGAGGAGTTTCCTTCAGTGTCTGCCCTACATCTCACATCTGAGGTGAGTTGAATCAGTACAGTTCATGGATTGTAGTTGTCTGTCCCTTTATTTCCCTTTAGAGAGGTTTGTTTGTAGCTTTCTGCATTAGCCTAATATGCTAAGTATACACATACTGTTTTGAAAAGATGCAATCTTACTTTGTAGTCTACGGAACAATTGAAGTGCATGATGAGTGCAGAGAGATAGTTGTACTTTATCTACTATAATGTAACCATTCAAAATTCATATCCTCCATCCAACACTTTCTTCATCTCTTTAATGTTACACTGTTTGTTCAGGTTTGCTCCACCACAGGATCAGATAGGATCACCTGAAGAGTGGAGAAAGAGAGAGAAGACATTCCTACTAAATCTGTGTCTTCAAACAGCCCTCCATGAGAGAGAAACCATACAAACAACTGTAGAGAAAGTGTTGTCACTGTCTGAAGTTTATCACGATCAGAAATGGGAGCTCCTGCTGGATCTGTACTCTCATGTGAAGGACTATGAGACTCAAACAGGCACCCTTCCAGCATTACAGCCACTTTACCAGTCAGCTCCTGCAGTCTGGTCCATAGACCTCTCAGAGAGAAAGGTCTCCCTCCTCCTAGAAGTGCTGAAACTCCAACCAGAGAAGAAATCAGTAGAGCTGAAAGGCTGGTCAGATGAAGGGAGTGAAGTGAGGAGTTTCCTTCAGTGTCTGCCCTACATCTCACATCTGAGGTGAGTTGAATCAGTACAGTTCATGGATTGTAGTTGTCTGTCCCTTTATTTCCCTTTAGAGAGGTTTGTTTGTAGCTTTCTGCATTAGCCTAATATGCTAAGTATACACATACTGTTTTGAAAAGATGCAATCTTACTTTGTAGTCTACGGAACAATTGAAGTGCATGATGAGTGCAGAGAGATAGTTCTACTTTATCTACTATAATGTAACCATTCAAAATTCATATCCTCCATCCAACACTTTCTTCATCTCTTTAATGTTACACTGTTTGTTCAGGTTTGCTCCACCACAGGATCAGATAGGATCACCTGAAGAGTGGAGAAAGAGAGAGAAGACATTCCTACTGAATCTGTGTCTTCAAGCAGCCCTCCATGAGAGAGAAACCATACAAACAACTGTAGAGAAAGTGTTGTCACTGTCTGAAGTTTATCACAATCAGAAATGGGAGCTCTTGCTGCATCTGTACTCTCACGTGAAGGACTATGAGACTCAAACAGGCAGGAGTGTCCTTCCAGCATTACAGACAGTTTACCAGTCAGCTCCTGCAGTCTGGTCCATAGACCTCAGAGAGAGAAAGGCTTCCCTCCTCCTAGAAGTGCTGAAACTCCAACCAGAGAAGAAATCAGTAGAGCTGTGGGACTGGTCAGATGAAGAGAGTGAAGTGAGGAGTTTCCTTCAGTGTCTGCCCTACATCTCACAGCTGAGGTGAGTCTGAACATGTGTGGTGGTTAGTGATTATGTGATGCTAGTGATTATTGTCTTTTAGAAACCTGGTAAATATAAAAGTAAATTTTTTTTGTGAATCTGGTAACATTTATACTCAGATTTCCTGAATGAACATGTTGCATTGCAAAATGTCACACATAGATATTTTGAATTTCTCTAAAATAATATAAACAACAGTGCATTATATAAATGTACAACTACTTCACATATATTTTAGTGATGACTGGTTTCATGTGTCCATCCATGTCTGAATCAGCTGTTACTGTCCTTGTTGCAGTTTCTATCCATGGTGGTCTGATCCCTCAAAGCTGATCAAGTTCCTGGTGGGTCTCCTGTCTCAAGCAGCAGAGTGGGAGGAGCAGTCAGGAGAGAAGACACTGAAGCTGGTGTCATCAGTGTGTACTTACAGAACCTTCCCTTTCTGTGACGAGGATTATTTTGATGAGTCGTTTCAATGGGATCTCCTGCTGGATCTGTATTCACATGTGAAGGACTATGAGACTCAAACAGGCAGGAGTGTCCTTCCAGCATTACAGCCACTTTACCAGCCAGCTCCTGCAGTCTGGTTCATAGACCTCAGAGAGAGAAAGGCTTCCCTCCTCCTAGAAGTGCTGAAACTCCAACCAGAGAAGAAATCAGTAGAGCTGTGGGACTGGTCAGATGAAGGGAGTGAAGTGAGGAGTTTCCTTCAGTGTCTGCCCTACATCTCACAGCTGAGGTGAGTCTGAACATGTGTGGTGGTTAGTGATTATGTGATGCTAATGATTATTGTCTTTTAGAAACCTGGTAAATATAAAAGTTCAAATGTTGGTGAATCTGGTAACATTTATACTCAGATTTCCTGAATGAACATGTTGCATTAAGAAATGTCACACATAGATATAGTTAATTTCTCTAAAATTATATATTTTTTCATAAATCAGAAGGACATTTATGTAAATGTATAACTACTTCACATATATTTTAGCAATGACTGGTTTCATGTGTCCATCCATGTCTGAATCAGCTGTTACTGTCCTTGTTGCAGTTTCTGTCCATGGTGGTCTGATATCTCAAAGCTGATCAAGTTCCTGGTGGGTCTCCTGTCTCAAGCAGCAGAGTGGGAGGAGCAGTCAGGAGAGAAGACACTGAAGCTGGTATCATCAGTGTGTACTTACAGAACCTTCCCTTTCTGTGACGGGGATGATGAGGATGAGTGGTTTCAATGTGATCTCCTGCTGGATCTGTACTCACATGTGGAGGACTATGAGACTAAAACAGGCAGGAGTGTCCTTCCATCATTGAGACCACTTTATCAGTCAGCTCCTGCAGTCTGGTCCATAGACCTCTCAGAGAGAAAGGCCTCCCTCCTCCTAGAAGTGCTGAAACTCCAACCAGAGAAGAAACCAGTACAGCTGAAAGGCTGGTCAGATGAAGAGAGTGAAGTGAGGAGTTTCCTTCAGTGTCTGCCTTACATCTCACAGCTGAGGTGAGTTGGATCAGTACAGCTCAGGTGAGTTGGATC
The DNA here is from genome assembly GCF_045791955.1 of Oncorhynchus clarkii lewisi. Lineage (NCBI taxonomy): Eukaryota > Metazoa > Chordata > Actinopteri > Salmoniformes > Salmonidae > Oncorhynchus > Oncorhynchus clarkii. The sequence continues at coordinate 8,737,388 of NC_092165.1, forward strand.
AGTACAGCTCAGGTGAGTTGGATCAGTACAGCTCAGGTGAGTTGGATCAGTACAGCTCAGGTGAGTTGGATCAGTACAGCTCAGGTGAGTTGGATCAGTACAGCTCAGGGATTGTTGTCTGTCCCATTATTTCACTTTTAAAAAGGAAGTTTGTTCGTAACAACCGAATATGCTAAACATACACATACTGTTTTGAAAAGATACAATCTTACTTTGTGGTGATGATTATAAGGAACAGTTGAAGTGGATGATGAGTTTTGAAAAGATACAATCTTACTTTGTGGTGAAGATTATAAGGAACGGTTGAAGTGGATGATGAGTTTAGAAAGATAGTCATGTTATTTTACCTGACATAATGTGACCATCTGAAATGCAGATTATATCTCACATATTCATCTATTTGTTGTTAAACTGTTCATGCAGTTTTACTCCACCACAGTATCAGAGAAGATCCCCTGAAGAGTGGAGAAAGAGAGAGAAGACATTCCTACTGAATCTGTGTCTTCAAGCAGCCCTCCATGAGAGAGAAACCATACAAACAACTGTAGAGAAAGTGTTGTCACTGTCTGAAGTTTATCAGGGTCGGAAATGGGATCTCCTGCTGGATTTGTACTCTCATGTGAAGGACTATGAGACTAAAACAGGCAGGAGTGTCCTTCCAGCATTACAGACAGTTTACCAGTCAGCTCCTGCAGTCTGGTCCATAGACCTCTCAGAGAGAAAGGCTTCCCTCCTCCTTGAAGTGCTGAAACTCCAACCAGAGAAGAAATCAGTAGAGCTGTGGGACTGGTCAGATGAAGAGAGTGAAGTGAGGAGTTTCCTTCAGTGTCTGCCCTACATCTCACAGCTGAGGTGAGTCTGAACATGTGTGGTGGTTAGTGATTATGTGATGCTAGTGATTATTGTCTTTTAGAAACCTGGTAAATATTAAACTTCAAGTGTTGGTGGATCTGGTAACATTTATACTCAGATTTCCTGAATGAACATGTTGCATTAAGAAATGTCACACATAGATATTGTTAATTTCTCTAAAATTATATATTTTTTCATAAATCAGAAGTACATTTATGTAAATGTACAGTGCCTTGCGAAAGTATTCGGCCCCCTTGAACTTTGCGACCTTTTGCCACATTTCAGGCTTCAAACATAAAGATATAAAACTGTATTTTTTTGTGAAGAATCAACAACAAGTGGGAAACAATCATGAAGTGGAACGACATTTATTGGATATTTCAAACTTTTTTAACAAATCAAAAACTGAAAAATTGGGCGTGCAAAATTATTCAGCCCCCTTAAGTTAATACTTTGTAGCGCCACATTTTGCTGCGATTACAGCTGTAAGTCGCTTGGGGTATGTCTCTATCAGTTTTGCACATCGAGAGACTGAAATTTTTTCCCATTCCTCCTTGCAAAACAGCTCGAGCTCAGTTAGGTTGGATGGAGAGCGTTTGTGAACAGCAGTTTTCAGTTCTTTCCACAGATTCTCGATTGGATTCAGGTCTGGACTTTTACTTGGCCATTCTAACACCTGGATATGTTTATTTTTGAACCATTCCATTGTAGATTTTGCTTTATGTTTTGGATCATTGTCTTGTTGGAAGACAAATCTCCGTCCCAGTCTCAGGTCTTTTGCAGACTCCATCAGGTTTTCTTCCAGAATGGTCCTGTATTTGGCTCCATCCATCTTCCCATCAATTTTAACCATCTTCCCTGTCCCTGCTGAAGAAAAACAGGCCCAAACCATGATGCTGCCACCACCATGTTTGACAGTGGGGATGGTGTGTTCAGCTGTGTTGCTTTTACGCCAAACATAACGTTTTGCATTGTTGCCAAACAGTTCAATTTTGGTTTCATCTGACCAGAGCACCTTCTTCCACATGTTTGGTGTGTCTCCCAGGTGGCTTGTGGCAAACTTTAAACAACACTTTTTATGGATATCTTTAAGAAATGGCTTTCTTCTTGCCACTCTTCCATAAAGGCCAGATTTGTGCAATATACGACTGATTGTTGTCCTATGGACAGAGTCTCCCACCTCAGCTGTAGATCTCTGCAGTTCATCCAGAGTGATCATGGGCCACTTGGCTGCATCTCTGATCAGTCTTCTCCTTGTATGAGCTGAAAGTTTAGAGGGACGGCCAGGTCTTGGTAGATTTGCAGTGGTCTGATACTCCTTCCATTTCAATATTATCGCTTGCACAGTGCTCCTTGGGATGTTTAAAGCTTGGGAAATCTTTTCGTATCCAAATCATGCTTTAAACTTCTTCACAACAGTATCTCGGACCTGCCTGGTGTGTTCCTTTTTCTTCATGATGCTCTCTGCGCTTTTAACGGACCTCTGAGACTATCACAGTGCAGGTGCATTTATACGGAGACTTGATTACACACAGGTGGATTGTATTTATCATCATTAGTCATTTAGGTCAACATTGGATCATTCAGAGATCCTCACTGAACTTCTGGAGAGAGTTTGCTGCACTGAAAGTAAAGGGGCTGAATAATTTTGCACGCCCAATTTTTCAGTTTTTGATTTGTTAAAAAAGTTTGAAATATCCAATAAATGTCGTTCCACTTCATGATTGTGTCCCACTTGTTGTTGATTCTTCACAAACAAATACAGTTTTATATCTTTATGTTTGAAGCCTGAAATGTGGCAAAAGGTCGCAAAGTTCAAGGGGGCCGAATACTTTCACAGGGCACTGTATAACTACTTCACATATATTTTAGTGATGACTTGTTTCACGTGTCCATCCATGTCTGAATCAGCTGTTACTGTCCTTGTTGCAGTTTCTATCCATGGTGGTCTGATCCCTCAAAGCTGATCAAGTTCCTGGTGGGTCTCCTGTCTCAAGCAGCAGAGTGGGAGGAGCAGTCAGGAGAGAAGACACTGAAGCTGGTGTCATCAGTGTGTACTTACAGAACCTTCCCTTTCTGTGACGAGGATTATTTTGATGAGTCGTTTCAATGGGATCTCCTGCTGGATCTGTATTCACATGTGAAGGACTATGAGACTCAAACAGGCAGGAGTGTCCTTCCAGCATTACAGCCACTTTACCAGCCAGCTCCTGCAGTCTGGTTCATAGATCTCAGAAAGAGAAATGTCTCCCTCCTCCTAGAAGTGCTGAAACTCCAACCAGAGAAGAAATCAGTAGCGCTGTGGGACTGGTCAGATGAAGGGAGTGAAGTGAGGAGTTTCCTTCAGTGTCTGCCCTACATCTCACAGCTGAGGTGAGTCTGAACATGTGTGGTGGTTAGTGATTATGTGATGCTAGTGATTATTGTCTTTTAGAAACCTGGTAAATATAAAAGTTCAAATGTTGGTGAATCTGGTAACATTTATACTCAGATTTCCTGAATGAACATGTTGCATTAAGAAATGTCACACATAGATATAGTTAATTTCTCTAAAATTATATATTTTTTCATAAATCAGAAGTACATTTATGTAAATGTATAACTACTTCATATATATTTTAGCAATGACTGGTTTCATGTGTCCATCCATGTCTGAATCAGCTGTTACTGTCCTTGTTGCAGTTTCTGTCCATGGTGGTCTGATATCTCAAAGCTGATCAAGTTCCTGGTGGGTCTCCTGTCTCAAGCAGCAGAGTGGGAGGAGCAGTCAGGAGAGAAGACACTGAAGCTGGTGTCATCAGTGTGTACTTACAGAACCTTCCCTTTCTGTGACGGGGATGATGAGGATAAGTGGTTTCAATGTGATCTCCTGCTGGATCTGTACTCACATGTGGAGGACTATGAGACTAAAACAGGCAGGAGTGTCCTTCCATCATTGAGACCACTTTACCAGTCAGCTCCTGCAGTCTGGTCCATAGACCTCTCAGAGAGAAAGGCCTCCCACCTCCTAGAAGTGCTGAAACTCCAATCAGAGAAGAAACCAGTACAGCTGAAAGGCTGGTCAGATGAAGAGAGTGAAGTGAGGAGTTTCCTTCAGTGTCTGCCCTACATCTCACAGCTGAGGTGAGTTGGATCAGTACAGCTCAGGTGAGTTGGATCAGTACAGCTCAGGTGAGTTGGATCAGTACAGCTCAGGTGAGTTGGATCAGTACAGCTCAGGTGAGTTGGATCAGTACAGCTCAGGTGAGTTGGATCAGTACAGCTCAGGTGAGTTGGATCAGTACAGCTCAGGTGAGTTGGATCAGTACAGCTGAGGGATTGTTGTCTGTCCCTGTATTTCCCTTTTAAAAAGGAAGTTTGTTCGTAACAACCGAATATGCTAAACATACACATACTGTTTTGGAAAGATACAATCTTACTTTGTGGTGATGATTATAAGGAACAGTTGAAGTGGATGATGAGTTTTGAAAAGATACAATCTTACTTTGTGGTGATGATTATAAGGAACAGTTGAAGTGGATGATGAGTTTTGAAAATATACAATCTTACTTTGTGGTGAAGATTATAAGGAACAGTTGAAGTGGATGATGAGTTTAGAAAGATAGTCATGTTATTTTACCTGACATAATGTGACCATCTGAAATGCAGATTATATCTCACATATTCATCTATTTGTTGTTAAACTGTTCATGCAGTTTTACTCCACCACAGTATCAGAGAAGATCCCCTGAAGAGTGGAGAAAGAGAGAGAAGACATTCCTACTGAATCTGTGTCTTCAAGCAGCCCTCCATGAGAGAGAAACCATACAAACAACTGTAGAGAAAGTGTTGTCACTGTCTGAAGTTTATCAGGGTCGGAAATGGGATCTCCTGCTGGATCTGTACTCTCATGTGAAGGACTATGAGACTCAAACAGGCAGGAGTGTCCTTCCAGCATTACAGCCAGTTTACCAGTCAGCTCCTGCAGTCTGGTCCATAGACCTCAGAAAGAGAAAGGTCTCCCTCCTCCTAGAAGTGCTGAAACTCCAACCAGAGAAGAAACCAGTAGAGCTGAAAGGCTGGTCAGATGAAGGGAGTGAAGTGAGGAGTTTCCTTCAGTGTCTGCCCTACATCTCACAGCTGAGGTGAGTCTGAACATGTGTGGTGGTTAGTGATTATGTGATGCTAATGATTATTGTCTTTTAGAAACCTGGTAAATATAAAAGTTCAAGTGTTGGTGAATCTGGTAACATTTATACTCAGATTTCCTGAATGGACATACAAAATGTCACATGAATTAACAATGTCTATCTAAAATTATATATTTTTCATAAAACAGAAGCACATTATGTAAATGTATAACTACTTCATATATATTTTAGCAATGACTGGTTTCATGTGTCCATCCATGTCTGAATCAGCTGTTACTGTCCTTGTTGCAGTTTCTGTCCATGGTGGTCTGATCCCTCAAAGCTGATCAAGTTCCTGGTGGGTCTCCTGTCTCAAGCAGCAGAGTGGGAGGAGCAGTCAGGAGAGAAGACACTGAAGCTGGTGTCATCAGTGTGTACTTACAGAACCTTCCCTTTCTGTGACAAGGTTTATTTTGATGAGTCGTTTCAATGGGATCTCCTTCTGGATCTGTACTTACATGTGGAGGACTATGAGACTCAAACAGGCAGGAGTATCCTTCCAGAATTACAGCCACTTTACCAGCCAGCTCCTGCAGTCTGGTCCATAGACCTCAGAGAGAGAAAGGTCTCCCTCCTCCTAGAAGTGCTGAAACTCCAACCAGAGAAGAAATCAGTAGAGCTGAAAGGCTGGTCAGATGAAGAAATTGAGTTGAGGAGTTTCCTTCAGTGTCTGCCCTACATCTCACAGCTGAGGTGAGTTGAATCAGTACAGTTCATGGATTGTAGTTGTCTGTCCCTTTATTTCCCTTTAGAGAGGTTTGTTTGTAGCTTTCTGCATTAGCCTAATATGCTAAGTATACACATACTGTTTTGAAAAGATGCAATCTTACTTTGTAGTCTACGGAACAATGGAAGTGCATGATGAGTGCAGAGAGATAGTTCTACTTTATCTACTATAATGTAACCATTCAAAATTCATATCCTCCATCCAACACTTTCTTCATCTCTTTAATGTTACACTGTTTGTTCAGGTTTGCTCCACCACAGGATCAGATAGGATCACCTGAAGAGTGGAGAAAGAGAGAGAAGACATTCCTACTGAATCTGTGTCTTCAAGCAGCCCTCCATGAGAGAGAAACCATACAAACAACTGTAGAGAAAGTGTTGTCACTGTCTGAAGTTTATCAGGGTCGGAAATGGGATCTCCTACTGGATCTGTACTCTCATGTGAAGGACTATGAGACTCAAACAGGCAGGAGTGTCCTTCCAGCATTACAGACAGTTTACCAGTCAGCTCCTGCAGTCTGGTCCATAGACCTCAGAGAGAGAAAGGCTTCCCTCCTCCTAGAAGTGCTGAAACTCCAACCAGAGAAGAAATCCATAGAGCTAAAAGGCTGGTCAGATGAAGAGATTGAAGTGAGGCGTTTCCTTCAGTGTCTGCCCTACATCTCACAGCTGAGGTGAGTCTGAACATGTGTGGTGGTTAGTGATTATGTGATGCTAATGATTATTGTCTTTTAGAAACCTGGTAAATATAAAAGTTCAAATGTTGGTGAATCTGGTAACATTTATACTCAGATTTCCTGAATGAACATGTTGCATTAAGAAATGTCACACATATATATTTTGAATTTCTCTAAAATAATTTTTTTCATCAAACAGAAGTACATTTATGTAAATGTATAACTGCTTCATATATATTTTAGCGATGACTGGTTTCACGTGTCCATCCATGTCTGAATCAGCTGTTACTGTCCTTGTTGCAGTTTCTGTCCATGGTGGTCTGATATCTCAAAGCTGATCAAGTTCCTGGTGGGTCTCCTGTCTCAAGCAGCAGAGTGGGAGGAGCAGTCAGGAGAGAAGACACTGAAGCTGGTGTCATCAGTGTGTATTTACAGAACCTTCCCTTTCTGTGACGGGGATGATTTTGATGAGTCGTTTCAATGTGATCTCCTGCTGGATCTGTATTCACATGTGAAGGACTATGAGACTCAAACAGGCCGGAGTGTCCTTCCAGCATTACAGCCACTTTACCAGTCAGCTCCTGCAGTCTGGTCCATAGACCTCTCCGAGAGAAAGGCCTCCCTCCTCCTAGAAGTGCTGAAACTCCAACCAGAGAAGAAACCAGTACAGCTGACAGGCTGGTCAGATGAAGAGAGTGAAGTGAGGAGTTTCCTTCAGTGTCTGCCCTATATCTCACAGCTGAGGTGAGTCTGAACATAATGTGTGTGGTTAGTGATTATGTGATGCTAATAGTGATGTGTCTTTATGAAATCTTGTAACATGAAACCTCAATGTTTACTCAGAATACCTGATCTATAAAACTCGTATTACGTTATGTCATGGCATATTATGTAACTTTCTCTGTAACATCACATGGTATTACTTTTCCATGCGACAGTTCAATATTCATGTATTCTAACTGTCGTTTGATTTCATGTGTCCCTCATGTTCTGCTGTTTCAGCTGTGATTCTGACAGGTTCTTCCAGCATGTGTGTGAATCCATCCCTGTGAGGTCCAGAGAGGATGCCCAGCAGTTGGCCTCTCTCCTCCAGGCCTTGGGCTCCACCCTGTCACTGGGAGGACAGTTACCCAGGAAAACCTGCAGGTCTGTGGTTAGAGTGCTTGGCCTCTGTGCCTCCAGAGTGGACCTCACTCTCACCCCCAGCAAGATCTCTCTGAAAGGAGCCTCACTTCTCTTCACACATGTATCACAGCTACACAAGCTCAGGTATGTTTTGTAAGCTAGATTTTACAGGTCTATTTAGTTTGATTTCTTATTGTGCATTTTATCTGAGAAGGTTTCTCTGTTTAAAAGTGGCTTGAGTTTATTTTATTTTATTCCAGGCTGAATGTGGGCATGGCAGTGAGACTGGCCAGGCTGGCTAGGAGGACAGGGAGAGGGGGTTCTCCACTGACTGTCCTAGAGCTCTCCCTGGTCCTAAAGAGCAGCCAGCCACCAGAGAGAGTGTTATCCAGGGCTCTGAGTAGTGTGGCGTCCCTGCTGAGACTCTGGACGGTGCAGTGTCTGGACCTGACTGACTTCTGCATCCAGGGTCACTCTCTCATCACACTACTTTGTCACCAAGGCCCTCTCACTCTCAGGTCAGTTTGAAGCTGTTGTTTTTTTAAAAGTGGTAGAAATAAGTAGAAGTAGTAACTTATGTATGTGTTCTTATTTATATTTGTGTTATTTACTGCCTTTATGTTCCAACCTCCTAGACTGCACTCAGACACTCTGCAGCAGCTGGCTGTAGTTGTGTATGAAGCTCAGGACAAGGACTTGACTCGGTGGTTCCTGGAGAAGGTTGGTGGAGACCTGACCTCCTGTAGGCTGGACTGGGAGGTGCTTCTCTCTCTGCTGCAGCATTCAACCCACAACATCACAGTGGACCTCAGGAAGAACAGGCTTCTAGAGAAGAACATCTCAGATCTTCTCCCCTTTCTGGGAAGGGTTATATTCAAGAGGTGAGTGAACTTAATTTTATATTTAAAGACGTTTTAGAAAGAAGAAAACAAATATTTTACAGTGACATTATTTAGAGTTATACCCTGTATTATCATTAGGGTTATATTCAAGAGGTGTTTGATCTTTATTTAATATTGATAGACTTCAACTATTAGTGTTCTACCCAGGTAGTTGTTATGTGAGTTATCCTTTTTATAACCTTAACACAACCATGACAATCCATTCTACATCTTTCTGCAGGCTCAGTTCCAGCTTTGTGAAGTCCACCATCAGACAGATCTATGACAGTAGAGCCAGTGACTGTGTGTCCAGTTTGTTGAGGTCTTCAGACCATTGGATCAACCTGAACAGCAGAGAGCTGGACAGAGTGGACTGTACTGCGCTGTGTTTCACCCTGCAGCACAGCCACCAAGTCAAAGTCAACCTGCTGTGGACCTCCATACCACCGGGGGAGATAGAGAGCATCCTGCCTCTTCTGGACAGAGTCTCCCAACTCAGGTTTCGTTGGCACTCTTTGACCATTCTAGAATGGATAGAACTGTGATGCTTTACACTGTCAGACTCATTTTAACCACTAACCCTAACCTTAGTGTAATGCACTTACTTACCTTACCCTCAGGGTTGGAATTGAAGGGGAATGCATGGGAGTTGACGTGAATCACAGAGTTGTAGTGTGTTTTATCAGTGTTTTTATTGTGTGCTGGTGTGAAACGAATCCTGTCTCTCGCTCTCTCTCTCTCGCGCTCTCTCTCTCTCTCTCCTGCAGTGTTGACAGGATGCTGTTGCTGAGTTTCCTCCACTCCTGCGCTGCCTCTCAGATCCTGCAGGGGGCACTATCACCACCTTCAGCAATAACAACAGCAGCAGCAGAGCTGCTCAGGGCTCTGCAGCACAGGTTGGACTTCTCCTGCTCCTCCTCTGTGGACCTGTCGGCTCACGACCAGGGGGAGGCGCTGTGTCTGACCACTGACCACTGTAGGGCCATAAACTCTGTTCTGAAGCAGAGCCAGCACAGCACACAGCTGGTTCAGAACCCGACCCAGAACCAGTCCCGAAACCAGCCCCAGGTGCAGCTCATCCTTAAAGACTGTGAGGTGGAGCACGGAGCACTGAGAGAGCTGCTTCCCATCCTGCATATTGTCAAGCTGAGGTTAGATACACAAGGACAAACTAGTTTAGAAAAGTAGGAGTTAGAGCTGTCTCATAATGTTATCTCTGGTTATTGTTCCCTCAGCCCCAGCAAAGCTCTGCTACTTCAGCTGGTGGACCATGTGTGTGAGGGGATTGAAGAGGGAGTGCTGAGGAACGCAGTATCCCTGTGCAGAGCCCTGGATGGGGAGCTGGACCTCAGTGAGACCAGGCTGAACCAAAAGGCCTGTGGATCTCTGGCCCTGGTTCTGGAACACTCAGAGGGGCTGTCAGAACTGGACCTCAGCCACTGCCAACTCACAGACCGCCATCTACAGCCCCTGCTCACACACCTGCACAAAGTTGAAGTCCTTGAGTGAGTGGGTTTCACTCTGTGTGTGTGTGTCCATGTGACTACATGACAAATGTCTGATCCTTCATTCTCTTCCTGTTTCTGTATTTTAGCCTGAGTCACAATGACATCACTGATGCTCTGACCGACAGAATTCTCCAACTGGTCTCCACCAACACTTCAATCCGCACCGTACGGTGAGTGTGTGTGTGATGTCAGTTTGTGTGTGCACGTGAGATCATATGGTCTCTTTTTCTGGGTGCAACTATTTAATGGTGGTTGTCTGTAGTGTAATGTTCTAAAACTAATAATGATGATGATGATGATAGTGTTCTTCTCTACAGGCTCTTCAGCAACAGAATCAAGGACAGAAGTCCGTTCCTGACAGACAAGAGGTTTGACATCTGGTGAAGCAGCATCAGGTCCAAGTCCAGACAGAGGAAGCGAAGATGGATGTTGAAGAGGTAGAGGAAGCGAAGATGGATGTTGAAGAGGTAGAGGAAGCGAAGATGGATGTTGAAGATGGGTGTAGTAGCTACGAAGCCTCATCTCATCAACCTTAACCTGGACACTAAACGTATCCTAATTTTAACCAATTCTTAAATATTGAATGAAAGCCACACACCCTTAGTTTTTAGCTGACCTCATCATGGTGTCAGAAGAACTGCAAGTGATGTCATCAGGGATTTGGGGACTAAGGTATTGTAAAAATAGTTGAGACTCCAGAACTCTGGAATGTTCTGAGTGTAATGGATAGGAATGTGTAGTTTTATTTACCTCTTACATGGTTCTGAAAAACACAGGAACATGTGTAGTATAACGTTTTTACTAGATGATTTTTGTGATCTGACAATTTGTGAAATTCCTTCAGAAGGAATGGATTGTATATGTGCTTTTATAGTCTAGTATTTATCAGGTTGATGTGAATGTGTTCTACAGTTGCAGTGGGAGACTTAATACATGAGTGTTTTGTTGCAGGTCAACCTCATGGTATTGTTACTCAGGCTAGCCCTGTTGAGAACCAAGCTTCCCTATTCAGGAAGCAAGAGATGTGTTGACTTCTCTTGAACGTTTGCTATGTTGTGCAACGTTTTGTACTGAATGACACGTTTCCCCGAAATGTTCCTGAACAGACTTCGAGGTACGTTTGGTGGGTGTAGCGAGGTGTGGCTTGACATATTTTTATTTTTAAAGGGCCGTGGCCATGCTGACAGCATTCTCCAACCCACAACCCAACCCCTCCCCATTTTTCAACTGGTTGTTCAGTACAGCACCGTTTACGTTCAATTGAACCGTTTCAGAACGTAGAAACATACTGAACGCAGCCCTGGTGAAGTTCAGGGCAGAAAGTAGCTACAAGTGGGTGGAAACCATTGATGCCTCGCAACACGTCAAACCAATCAATTGCCTTGCTTTGGCGGAGCACTAAAGGTAGCCACTAGTGCCATAGGAGGAACAGTGTGTGAGGATGCCCAGGAAATCGCTGATGTATAACATAGGCTGTATGTACACACACCATAACAAAATGTATTTAGTAGAGCAGTTGTAATGCCTTCATCGACTTGTGATGAACATTACACGCAGCTTCCCTTTTAAGGGCATGTGGGGGAGGTTTCTTGAAATATAACATCCAATCAAAATGTAGCCGCTGGAACCCAGCAGACCATTCTGTTTTGGCTCATACAAAATTCTCCAATTCTCCAGCATGACAACAATGTGATTTTGGAGGTATGGCTACATGAGACTAGTACAATGAGACTAGTTGGTCGAAGTCTTTAGCTTATTCCTTTAGTCCCGCCCCATTTTACCTTCACAGATTTATGCTGGGATCTTTTCCACGTGTGAAGTAGCTGGTGGCTCTTGCCCTTGAAGCATGGTGTTACAGATTCAAGCCTGGACTGGTCAATGTGGTTTTGGTAGCACTAACCTGATGGTGATAGAAGCATTGGATTCCTTCTCCGGTTAATCCTGTGGTTCGGGAACAAAAGTGTCTACTTTTTCCTCCATAACCACTGCTGGTTACTGTTCCATATCCGCAGAGGGGAATCCCAGGATGAACCACTCTCCACTTATCGCTTTCTTCCGGCCAACAAGGCACAGCCATCTTACGTGTCACAGCTACTCCCAGCAGTCTGTACCCCCAGCAGCCTGTAACCCCAGCAGCCTGTACTCCCAGCAGCCTGTACCCCCAGCAGCCTTTACTCCCAGCAGCCTTTACTCCCAGCAGCCTTTACTCCCAGCAGCCTGTATCCCCAGCAGCCTTTACTCCCAGCAGCCTTTACTCCCAGCAGCCTTTACTCCCAGCAGCCTTTACTCCCAGCAGCCTGTACCCCCAGCAGCCTGTACCCCCAGCAGCCTTTACTCCCAGCAGCCTTTACTCCCAGCAGCCTTTACTCCCAGCAGCCTGTACCCTCAGCAGCCTGTACCCCCAGCAGCCTGTACCCCCAGCAGCCTGTACCCCCAGCAGCCTGTACCCCCAGCAGCCTTTACTCCCAGCAGCCTTTACCCCCAGCAGCCTTTACTCCCAGCAGCCTTTACCCCCAGCAGCCTTTACCCCCAGCAGCCTTTACCCCCAGCAGCCTTTACCCCCAGCAGCCTTTACTCCCAGCAGCCTTTACTCCCAGCAGCCTTTACTCCCAGCAGCCTTTACCCCCAGCAGCCTTTACTCCCAGCAGCCTTTACTCCCAGCAGCCTTTACTCCCAGCAGCCTTTACTCCCAGCAGCCTTTACCCCCAGCAGCCTTTACCCCCAGCAGCCTTTACCCCCAGCAGCCTTTACTCCCAGCAGCCTTTACTCCCAGCAGCCTTTACCCCCAGCAGCCTTTACTCCCAGCAGCCTTTACTCCCAGCAGCCTTTACCCCCAGCAGCCTTTACTCCCAGCAGCCTTTACTCCCAGCAGCCTTTACTCCCAGCAGCCTTTACTCCCAGCAGCCTTTACCCCCAGCAGCCTTTACCCCCAGCAGCCTTTACTCCCCGCAGCCTTTACTCCCAGTAGTCTTTACTCCCAGCAGTCTTTACCCCCAGCAGCCTTTACCCCCAGCAGCCTTTACTCCCAGCAGCCTTTACCCCCAGCAGCCTTTACTCCCAGCAGCCTTTACCCCTAGCAGCCTTTACTCCCAGCAGCCTTTACTCCCAGCAGCCTGTACTCCCAGCAGCCTTTACCCCCAGCAGCCTTTACCCCCAGCAGCCTTTACTCCCAGCAGCCTTTACTCCCAGTAGTCTTTACGCCCAGCAGCCTTTACCCCCAGCAGCCTTTACCCCCAGCAGCCTTTACTCCCAGCAGCCTTTACTCCCAGTAGTCTTTACCCCCAGCAGCCTTTACCCCCAGCAGCCTTTACTCCCAGCAGCCTTTACTCCCAGCAGCCTTTACCCCCAGCAGCCTTTACTTGCTCAGCAACAGAGGGCTCAGTTTTAAGGCAACCATGATAGAGAGCCAGCACTGGTTTCAAACCTACAACGCCAGAGCCACAGACTTCTTAACATTCGTTACACTTCGGATTCTGACATCGATGTTTATCACCTAAAGCACAAGTGTTGAGTTTTGAACCTATAACCTCTTGGATGAAAGGCAAAGTACTCAAAAAAATATATTCTAGCTCTTAAATTAAATGTCAGTAGCCTACATTTAATCTATGATTTTCAATTACAGCATTATTTCATCTGCAGTTATTCTTCTGATATTTATTCTGTTACCAATAATATTTACATGTTAATATTATCTTCTGATTACAATTATTATGACTCATATTTTAACTAAATGCAACCTATTAGCTTCCAAAATGTAAGTAGGTATATCTAGCTGTCAGATGACACGTTCTGAATTTCTGATGGAATGGCTTGGCCTGCACTTTGTAAAAACCCATAGTGAATGTTTGAAAAATATGCACACATTTTGCAATCCAAAATGTGTGCAATTCGAATCTCATCAAAGATTACTTTAACTAATTAGAAATGTTTCAACTACTTAACATGTTAGCTAACCCTTCCCCTAACCCCTAACCTTAACTCTTTAAACTAGCTCCTAATCCTAACCTTAACTCTAGCCTAGCTAGCGTTAGCCACAACAAATTGTAATTTGTAATATATCATACGAAATGGATGATGGACTTCCACAAAACTTGAGACATCTGTTGCATTGTGTTGTGTGATACAACTGGATATTTTAGATTTGTCATTTTATTGTCCATAGCACAAGGTGCACCTGTGTAATGATCATGCTGTTAAATCACCTTCTTGATATGCCACACCTGTCAGATGGATGGATTATGTCAGCAAAGGAGAAATGCTCACTAACAGGGATGTAAACTAATTTTTGCACAACATTTTAAAGCAATAAGCTTTTTGTGCATATGGAACATTTCCGTAATCATTTATTTAAGCTCATGAAACATGGGACTAACACTTTACATGTTGCGTTTACATTTGTGTTCAATGTAATACATACCATATGAAACGTAACATACACTATATGGAGTGTCTCGGATTTACATTTACTATACTACATCTACCACTGAGTTCAGGTTGAGCTCACCGGCAGGGAATTCGTAACTGCCACCCCTACGTATGAGTATCATATTTACAAAAATAAAGAATTCCCTGCTCCAATGTCAATATGAAGTCCATTTGGCCAAGGCAGGTCCACCCCATCAGCAGCAAGCAGTAGCCAGGGGACAGTGTTGAAAGTGTCCATATGACAAGTACTCCATGGCATGGCTAGTCCACGGCTGCACTCTGGAGGCAGCAGGTTTCCAGTCAGGTGCTGGTGGTGTCTCCCCAACAGAGGAGGGCCACAATCCAGCATTGGAGAGCAGGCCCGAGGTGTGCTGTCCCACTAGTGCAGGAACTGGAGGACCCTGGATGAGGATAGATGGCGTCGCTGAGGCTGCCGAGTGGACTGGAGGGCCGACGAATGCTGGGTCAGCCGGGGTTCTGGCTGCTGCTGGTCTAGTGAAGGGGCCTGTGGCCCTTGGCTAGGCAGGTGTGCTGACTGAGGCTCCAGCTGCAGTGTCGTCCGTTATTTCTCTACAACGCCCACAAGCTTCACAGGACTAGTCAGACGGTCATTCAGTGACTTTGTGGTAAAAATGACTGGAGGTGAATAGAGCCATTCCACATTTTATTACACATAAAAAATATCCTGAGCTTTCTTATATCTCTCAGATACAGGAAACATGTTTCAAAACATACTTCCTTGTTATGACATTTTTTTACCATCTGTTTTGCCGTGAGTGAATGTGTTATTCAATGTGTTTCTATGGGCTATAGCACCCCCTACAGGAGTCCTAAAATTCTATATGAAATGGCTAAATGGTCTTTGGTATGGACATCTTAAAGGCCCAGCGCAGTCAAAAACGTGATACTCCTGTGTTTTATAGACTGAGTATACAAAACATTAAGAGGACCTTCCTAATATTGAGTTGCACCCTGCTTTTTGCCCTCAGCCATCCAGACTCAATTCATCAGGGCATAGACTCTATAAGGTGTGGAAAAGCGTTCCACAGGGATGCTGGCCCATGTTGACTCCAATGCTTCCCACAGTTGTCAAATTGGCTGGATGCCCATTTGGTGGTGGACCATTCTTGATGCACACGGGAAACTGTTGATTGTGAAAAACCCAGCAGCGCTGCAGTTCTTAACACAAACCGGTGCACCTGGCACCTACTACCATACCCCGTTCAAAGGCACTTAAATATTTTGTCTTGCCCATTCACGCTCTAAATGGCAGACATACACAATCTATATCTCAGTTGTCTCAAGGTTTAAACATCTGTTAATGTTATGGAAACAGCAGGTGTTCATAATGTTTTGTGCATTCAGTGGTAATGTAAGAGCTGTTTGAGAAGACTGTTTTGGTGGGATGGAGTTCTGGCCTTCCATGGTGACGTCACCATGCGTTAATGAGTGAATAGATCATATTCACTAATTAAGGCTATATTTCACAATAGGCCTACTCAGGCCACCTTTTGCAATATGCAATTATTCATGTAACAATCATAACAAATACTTCAGAAATATAATCAATAATATTCACAATGTCATTGCCCACACTTTGATTGTCTTTGGATTGTAGACACACAAGTCTTCCTCTTGGTTGATCTGCACCGTCCCAACACCTGCTGGTAGCCAGGCAGAGTCAGAACAAGTGGTAATTGTCTATGATCAGAACTCTTCCAAAATCCACCCTTAGTTTCAGAACCCCCCTGTTGGATTCAGGAACACCTAATGGGGTATTTAATGGCTTTTCGGACACCAGCAACAAGCATACCATCTCTGGATGGTGTGAAGCCATATCTCTGTAGTGTCACCGCAGACTGTTTTGTTGTTTCAACATGCATGGCGTAGACACGGCAACCTTCAGGGGTGACTTTACTCTTAACATGATTGTTTTTAGATCAGTAAAACAGACAGTATTTGCTGAAATTAGATATTGCATTTGTAGGTATGTTACATTATTTCATATTGTAGGCAAATTATTTTGTTGTTTGACTGAGGAAGGGGGAGTAAAATATTTTTACAATTCATCACCAAATGGAATCACTGCTCTACTGTGAAGTTGTCACGTACCACCCCATACCATCGCAGGTAATAACAAGAAAAATGGCTTGCAATGTATTTCAACAGTCTTTCATACTTTCAAGTTATTTCCATGACCTTTCACTATCTTTGGGTTGTAGACACAGTCCTCCTCTTCCATGCCAACCTCAGGTGGAACCCAGCCAGTGTCATAGCCATGCACAGTGTTCCAGGTCTTCTGCTTGGGGTGGTTCTTCTTCTCTATGATAATAACCTTCCCCACATCCACTCTGACTTGAAGTACTCTTTTCTCCCAGTAGGGGACACCAGGGGGGGTTTCAATGGCTTTTAGAATGTCCCAACTAACATAGGCACCAGTTCCAAGAACACTTTAGTCTGCACTTGGTGTGAAACCATTGTTCTTAATCAACTCTGTTGTGGTGCCGTGGAACATCACATATTCTGTCTGGTCTTCAGGAAGTGTGTTGCTGTCTAGGAAGTTGATGTAGTATGTGGAGTTAGCCATAAACTAGAAACCAAACTGCAACTGGATACACCTCTGCTGAGATGAACTGTATTATAAGCCAATACAATGCACAATAACACATTGTAATATTAAATAGTCCTTTAACTGAAACTGTTACACCAAATAGTGATGTTTAGAAAATAACAATATGCTGAATCACTATTGTTACAGTAATATTACAAGTGTTGTAACATTATCATGCTTACATATAAATGTACTTTGTAAACAGGGTTTGTTTAATATATCTAAGATAAGTGTCCAATAACAAGACTGTTTAATAAAGACTGTTGTTTATTATACTGTGTATGCTTAGGAAACAGTGCTTCTTACTGATCTCGCTACTATGCTTTCCACTAGTCAATAACAAGACTGTTCATTTGTCTAGAATTACAGGATATTTTTCTTACCTGCTATTACTTGACAAATGCAGGATTATTATACTGTATTCTTAGGAAACCTACAGTAGTGCTTCATACAGAGTGCTTTACTGATTTCATTTCCTGGTTACAACGCTTGTCTCTATAGAGATGGATAAGGCACACAGAGCAGGGATCTCCAACTGGTGGCCCAGTTAAATGGTTGGACATAAAAGACTGTAAAAACACCAGCAAATCAGCTCCAAGTGATTTTCATTTGTGAAATCTGTTCTAAGGTATTTCCATGTATAATAGAGGTTTGTAATTATGTTTTAGTCGAACATATTTGTTTGTGCTTCTTGCGGTCAATTTGCAGTCTACAAATGATTTGTAATTATGTTCCGGCCCCCCGACCATCCGTTCAAGAAAGAAATGGGACCTGCGGCTGAATCTAGTTGATGATCGCTGACCTAGAGCATAGTAGTCCCTCGGAATGTAGAACCATGATGCCTCTATGTAAGGGGAAAGCAACAACACCCACTCAGATAGTAGAGGTAGTCTAATGAATACCGAACTAAAAACATATATGGTATCCCAATCTGAGCATTTCAAAATGGCTGACACCTTCCGCAAACAGTGAGAACTCTGTTTATGGAAGTCTATGGAAGACACGCAACATTGACTAAATTAGTTCATATATTTCCGCAGCACAGATACTTCAATAGATTAACTGATTGGAATTCGGAGGGGGGGAAAAGACAACAAACAATGTGTGAAACTTGTTTATTTGAGATTTATTATAGGAACGAGGATCATTGTTACACATGCATTATTTACATCACGTAAATATGAATATTTAATATGATGAGGTTAAATGATTGATTGCATATAGATTGACATGTGAAATCATCTTGTTGGCCTGCAAAATATAGCTTCTTCTTCCTATGAACTGCATCATGTGGGTCCGTCTGATTCTAACCATCCTCTTCTGGTGACCATGAGGTGATGCTGGATGCTCCCACTGAATGCAGAACGCCATCAGTTCTACAGTGACGGGTTTAACCTGCAGGAAACAGAATAGAATACAAGCTGTCTCAATTAAAACCTGCATGTGTGTATAGTGGAACTCACACTAAGTGCCCTTCAAGCCTTCTACTGTAGGGGTACTTCCATTGTGATAAGGTACTGACTGTGGCTCAATATCACTCACATTTTCATGGTGGACACTTTCAGCATTGTCAGCACTGTGATTCTCTTTGGGTCGAAAACACAGTCCTCCTCTTGGTCGCTATTCACCATGCCAACACCAGGTGAAACCCAGGCAGTGTCATACCCATGCTTAGTGTGCCAGTTGTATTGCATGTCGTGATCCTGTTTGTTAATGATCTTAACCTTGCCAACATCCACCTTCACTTTCAGAACCATCTTGTCTGAGTCATCGGCCCCAATGGGGTATTTAATGACTTTTCGGATGTCTCGACTGAGGTAAACACCTGCACCAAGCATGCCATCTTTGGAAGGTTTGAATCCATTTCTCTGTATATCCACAGCAATCTGTTTTGATGTTCCATGATACATCACATAGACGTGGCTGTCCTCAGGGGAGACTCCACTCTGAAGATGACGGTATCTAGATCTGTAAGACAAGCAGACCGTTTTTGCTTCAATATGATATTATATTAGCTTCCAATCTTCACATAGTTTATTTAAAATAATGATTTGTTAAAGGAGACTTGATTTTTAGGTCATTGGGGAAATTTAGTTTTTTTAAATTCCTGGTCATCTGACCTCCCAAACTAGGCTCTAAAAACAAATCCGTTAGAAAGATCTAGAATTATATCTATTGCATCATTACAGGTAAAACCAATCAGAGGGTTTGCACTACAACAGTCTCTTTCATACTTACATGGTCTTTTTGTTTACTTTCATGACCTCCATGACTTTGATTCTCTTTGGGTCGTAGACACAGTTCTCCTGTCGGTTGCTTTCTACCATATCGACACCTGGTGGAACCCAGGCGGTGTCATATCCATGCTCGGTATGCCAGGTCTTCTGCATGGGGTGATCCTGCTGGTCTATGATCTTAACCTTCCCTACATCCACTCTGACTTTTAGTACTCTTCTCTTAGAGTTGGAAACACCAAGGGGGTATTCACAGGCTTTTTGAATGTCCCGTGTAACATAAACACCAGCACCAAGCATGCTGATATCTGCTCTTGATAGTATGAAGCCATTCTTCTTAATCAGCTCTGCAGCCTCTACTGAGGTGCCATGGAACATCACATATGTTCGTTGATCCTCAGGATGTTCACCAGTGTCGAGAAAGTTGTCTAAGTATGGAGAGTTTGGTTTCATTTTCCTCAGGCAAGCCCTAGTCAACATGATGATTCTAGCTGTGAGAACCTGTAGCAAAATATGCTTTTATGAATATACAAACTTCTGCAATCCTGTAGTAACGATTTAGATCTCCTACAAGGCCTTCAGAAAGTAGTCATACCTCTTGACTGATTCCACATGTTGTTGTTACAGCCTGAATTCAAAATTGATTCAATGTTTTTCTCTCTCACCCATCTACACACACAATACGCCATAATGACAAAGTGAAAACATGTTTTTAGACATTTTAGCAAGCTTATTGAAAATATTTAAAATATCTCATTTACACAAGTATTCGCACCCCCTTTGCCTTGACATTCCAAATAGATTTTTTATTTACTTAATTGATTTTGAATTCAGTCTGCAACACAACAAAATGTGGAATAAATCAAGAGGTATGAATACTTTCTGAAGGCCCTGTGGAAGTAACCTGAAGTGTAATAAAAGGAGACTCCGCCTGCACATTGTAATACTTGCCAATTAAATAAGAATTATAAAGGGCAACATGTCGACCACAAATAGACTTTATCCAGGCTACTAATTCAGAAATGTCACATGCTTTTGCCAACTACTGTGTTGCCTTAGTATATTTCTTTGGCTCACATGAATAATACGTCAATAGTGCACAATGTACTTGGTATGTTACAAGCACTTGAAACTTGTTTGTAATTTTATAAATACATTATAATTCAGATAATCTCTATTGTATCATTCACTTTTATAGAAAATACTATATATTGGATTATATCCTCTGGCTTGTGATTTAAATTTTTCAATGCGATGTTAACATTTGTGAAGTAGCTAATAAGCAACTTTCTAAAAAGTCAAATTATAATTTGGTCATCCTTACCTGCTACTGTGGAATCAGATTCAACCAACCAGTCAGACTAATTCAGGATTATATGACAGAGTTTAGTTCTCGTTTCCCCTCGGTTTCCTCTCCCTCGCTCTCTCCCCCCTCCCCCTCTCTCTCAAATTCTAATTAGAGAGAGAGAGCAAAGTCCATCCATATTTATGACCAGGATAACTCTTTGCTAGTGAAAAGCAACCACGCCAACTCAAATGAGAAAGAAGCCCAATCTAATGGGTACATAAACATGTCTGGTACATCTTACACCAGCAAGACGTCTGGAGCATTTTGAAATTGCAATGCTGACACCTTTGACCAGTAAATTGATGTCTGTAGTGTTTATACATCAGACTAAGATCAGTTGTTGAGTCAATCTGAACAGTGAGTACACAGCTGTCATTTGCGACTAAATTGAAGATACTATTAGTCTATAGAAGACACCTATTGACTAATATTATACATTTTGTCCAGTAGGTACATTATTTTAAAGTGCATTATATATTTAAGTGCAGTATTGTACAGGTAAGTGCCAAAATAAAGGAAACACCAACATAAAGTGTCTTAATGGGGTGTTGGGCCACCACGATCCAGAACAGTTTCAATGCACCCAGGCATAGATTCTACAAGTGTCTGGAACTCTACTGGAGGGATGTGACACCATTCTTCCATGACAAATTCCATAATTTGGTGTTTTGTTGACGGTGGTAGAAAACGCTCTCTCAGGCGTTGCTCCAGAATCTCCCATAAGTGTTCAATTGGGTTGAGATCTGGTGGCTGAGACGGCCAGGGCAAATGGTTTACATTGTTTTCATGCTCATCAAACCATTACGTCACCACTAGTGCCCTGTGGATGGGGGCATCGCCATGGTAGTCAAAATAATGGCCCAGCATTTTTATACTATACATGACCCTAAGCATGATGGAATGTTAAGTGATTCGTTAACTCAGGGACCACACCTGTGTGGAAGCACCTGGTTTCAATATAGTTTGTACCCCTCATTTACTCAACTGTTTCTATTATTTTGGCAGTTACCTGTATTTTGCACTTCAACAGGATTATTCAGAATGACAAGTTCTCTATGGTTCCCTTCATGATTCATTTTGGGTCGTAAACACAGTCCTCCTCTTGGTTGCTCGGCACCATGCCAACACCAGGTAAAACCCAGGCAGTGTCATACTCAATGTGCCAGGTCTTCCCCTTGGGGTGGTACTGCATCCACTCTGACTCTAATGGGCAACGTCAAAATGCTTCAACTTCATTATCTCCAGCACTGCCCCAACATCAACAACATATGAGAAAATGGCATGTTTCTATGTTTTGTGGTAAAAAAGATGACGTCATCGGTGTGCGTTTGTGTGATTTTAACAAATAATGAGTAGACGTTGCCTAATAATTCTCTACTAATTGGTTGATGATGTCATTGGAAACATCTTTTTTTTAAACTACAAAACATAGAAATGTGCAATTTTCACACCCTGCATGTTGATGTTGGGGTGGTGCTGGAGATGATGAAAATGAAGTTGAAACACTTTGAAATGTCCCTTAAGCTACTCTTGTCTTAGTGTCTGGAACCCCAAGAGGGTTTTCTTCTGGATTTTCGGTGTCAGAAGTGGATGGTTCAAATGTCCAGCATGATGCAGCAACAGTCCACAGTAAGAAGGAGCAAAATAGGCTCACAAAAGGCTGAGGATTTGATATGGGAATTGATGTGCAATCAATCATATAACCTTATCATATATTTTAGAAATATAATCAATCATATTTACTTGATAATGAACGTGTATCAATGATCATACCTTGTTTAAAGAAGGGTTTTCTTCCTATAATACATCTCAAATAAACTGTAGAAGTTCCCTATACTGTTTGAGTGTTTTACCTCCACAAAATCCAAACAGGTTTTATTAATGTACAGCGTCTGTGGTGTAGAAATATATTGATAATATTGGTCAATGTTGTGCCTTCCATAGACGTATCAACGGTGTCTTCCTGTTAGTCGCAGACAGTGGTTGTGTGATCACTGTTTAGATCGACAACACATTACTGATTCTGATCGTAGTCTGATATACAAGGCAAAGGGTGGCTACTTTGAAGAATCTCAAATATAACATATATTTGGATTTGTTTAACACTTCTTTGGTGACCATGATTCCATGTGTTATTTAATAGTTTTGATGTCTTCGCTACTTTTTTACAATGTAGAAAATAGTAAAAAATAAAGAAAAACCCTTGAATGAGTAGGCGTGCCAAACTTTTGACTGGTCCTGTATAAAGACAAAAAACGTCAATGTATTTGTCAAAGGTGTCCGCATTGCAATTTTAAAACGCTCCAGAGGTCTTAATACGGCATGACGTTTCACATATGTTCATGATCATGTACCCATTAGATTAGATTCTAACGTGAGTGGGTGTGGTTTTTACTTACAAAGAAACAGAAAACCTAACGTTTTCCTCAAGAACCAGGAAATGAAACTTGAGTGGGAGGAAACCCTCACATACGGTATAGTCCTGCATTCGTCTGTTACTTTAGCGGGTGAGAATAATGTTATTTGAAACACTAGAAGTTAGCTGTCTTATTATTGAACACTCGATATAAGTCAAATACTGTTTTGTTTACCAGTCTTTACTTTCGAATGTTATAATGCTATTCTAATACTATTGTAACATTGATTCTGGATACGTTGAATAGTTATTTAAACATTACAATTTGCTTTAACGGTTCCAGCCTAAATCATTTGCAAAATGGCTAGGCCTTAAAAATAGTTTTGGGGATTACAGCTCATTTGTCAGAGGTGTATTCAGCTGCAGTTTGATTATTATGGCGTTGAAGGGGTACACCAAGCAGAAAAACAAAACAAATTCACCATACTACTTAGAAAACATTCTTGAGACCAATGAGCATCCAGAGGATCACAAAGAATATGTGATGTTCCACGGCACCACAAAAGAGGCTACAGAGTTGATAAAGAAGAATGGTTTCACACCATCAAGAGAAGAACTTGGGCCTGGTGTGTATGTCAGTCGAGACATCGGGAAAGCAATTAAA